>NC_074666.1:254818-264818 GCF_029448725.1 Salvelinus fontinalis | reverse complement strand
AGCTAGGCTCAGGGCTGTCATAGTAGAACGAGATGTGGAGGGAGCTAGGCTCAGGGCTGTCATAGCAGAACGAGATCTGGAGGGAGCTAGGCTCAGGGCTGTCATAGTAGAACGAGATGTGGAGGGAGCTAGGCTCAGGGCTGTCATAGCAGAACGAGATGTGGAGGGAGCTAGGCTCAGGGCTGTCATAGCAGAACGAGATGTGGAGGGAGCTAGGCTCAGGGCTGTCATAGTAGAAAGAGATGTGGAGGGAGCTAGGCTCAGGGCTGTCATAGCAGAACGAGATGTGGAGGGAGCTAGGCTCAGGGCTGTCATAGTAGAACGAGATGTGGAGGGAGCTAGGCTCAGGGCTGTCATAGCAGAACGAGATGTGGAGGGAGCTAGGCTCAGGGCTGTCATAGCAGAACGAGATGTGGAGGGAGCTAGGCTCAGGGCTGTCATAGTAGAACGAGATGTGGAGGGAGCTAGGCTCAGGGCTGTCATAGCAGAACGAGATGTGGAGGGAGCTAGGCTCAGGGCTGTCATAGTAGAACGAGATGTGGAGGGAGCTAGGCTCAGGGCTGTCATAGTAGAACGAGATATGGAGGGAGCTAGGCTCACGGCTGTCATAGCAGAACGAGATGTGGAGGGAGCTAGGCTCAGGGCTGTCATAGTAGAACGAGATGTGGAGGGAGCTAGGCTCAGGGCTGTCATAGCAGAACGAGATGTGGAGGGAGCTAGGCTCAGGGCTGTCATAGTAGAACGAGATGTGGAGGGAGCTAGGCTCAGGGCTGTCATAGCAGAACGAGATGTGGAGGGAGCTAGGCTCAGGGCTGTCAAAGCAGAACGAGATGTGGAGGGAGCTAGTCCGAACAGAAGGTGCATCTGTTAAATATTGCAATACTAAAGCTAATACATTTCTTTAACCATGTGGTAACATTTTAATCAAACCGACTCTATGAAATATATTATAGATGCACTTATAGACATTTATTTACCTTACTACAAAGCATTATAAAGCTTACAATGCACCGTGGCAGCTGGAAACATTTTAAGGATTACCTTCGTAAATACAAAACACAATCTAGTAAAACACAGCATTATTTTACTGTAACAGTCACAAAGTACATTCTACTACAAACAACAAAGAATAGAAACTTCTAGACAAACAACATGCACATCTATAAAGACTGGCTGCCCACCACATAACCACACCCACATCTATAAAGACTGGCTGCCCACCACATAACCACACCCACATCTATAAAGACTGGCTGCCCACCACATAACCACACCCACATCTATAAAGACTGGCTGCCCACCACATAACCACACCCACATCTATAAAGACTGGCTGCCCACCACATAACCACACCCACATCTATAAAGACTGGCTGCCCACCACATAACCACACCCACATCTATAAAGACTGGCTGCCCACCACATAACCACACCCACATCTATAAAAACTGGCTGCCCACCACATAACCACACCCAAATCTATAAAGACTGGCTGCCCACCACATAACCACACCCACATCTACAAAGACTGGCTGCCCACCACATAACCACACCCACATCTATAAAGACTGGCTGCCCTCCACATAACCACACCCACATCTATAAAGACTGGCTGCCCTCCACATAACCACACCCACATCTATAAAGACTGGCTGCCCACCACATAACCACACCCACAACTATAAAGACTGGCTGCCCTCCACATAACCACACCCACATCTATAAAGACTGGCTGCCCACCACATAACCACACCCACATCTATAAAGACTGGCTGCCCACCACATAACCACACCCAAATCTATAAAGACTGGCTGCCCACCACATAACCACACCCACATCTATAAAGACTGGCTGCCCACCACATAACCACACCCAAATCTATAAAGACTGGCTGCCCACCACATAACCACACCCACATCTATAAAGACTGGCTGCCCACCACATAACCACACCCACATCTATAAAGACTGGCTGCCCACCACATAACCACACCCAAATCTATAAAGACTGGCTGCCCACCACATAACCACACCCAAATCTATAAAGACTGGCTGCCCACCACATAACCACACCCACATCTATAAAGACTGGCTGCCCTCCACATAACCACACCCACATCTATAAAGACTGGCTGCCCACCACATAACCACACCCACATCTATAAAGACTGGCTGCCCACCACATAACCACACCCACATCTATAAAGACTGGCTGCCCACCACATAACCACACCCACATCTATAAAGACTGGCTGCCCACCACATAACCACACCCACATCTATAAAGACTGGCTGCCCACCACATAACCACACCCACATCTACAAAGACTGGCTGCCCTCCACATAACCACACCCACATCTATAAAGACTGGCTGCCCTCCACATAACCACACCCACATCTATAAAGACTGGCTGCCCAAAACATAACCACACCCACATCTACAAAGACTGGCTGCCCAAAACATAACCACACCCACATCTATAAAGACTGGCTGCCCACCACATAACCACACCCACATCTATAAAGACTGGCTGCCCTCCACATAACCACACCCACATCTATAAAGACTGGCTGCCCTCCACATAACCACACCCACATCTATAAAGACTGGCTGCCCACCACATAACCACACCCACATCTATAAAGACTGGCTGCCCACCACATAACCACACCCACATCTATAAAAACTGGCTGCCCACCACATAACCACACCCACGTCTATAAAGACTGGCTGCCCACCACATAACCACACCCACATCTATAAAGACTGGCTGCCCTCCACATAACCACACCCACATCTATAAAGACTGGCTGCCCACCACATAACCACACCCACATCTATAAAGACTGGCTGCCCACCACATAACCACACCCACATCTATAAAGACTGGCTGCCCAAAACATAACCACACCCACATCTATAAAGACTGGCTGCCCACCACATAACCACACCCACGTCTATAAAGACTGGCTGCCCACCACATAACCACACCCACATCTATAAAGACTGGCTGCCCTCCACATAACCACACCCACATCTATAAAGACTGGCTGCCCAAAACATAACCACACCCACATCTACAAAGACTGGCTGCCCAAAACATAACCACACCCACATCTATAAAGACTGGCTGCCCTCCACATAACCACACCCACATCTACAAAGACTGGCTGCCCACCACATAACCACACCCACATCTATAAAGACTGGCTGCCCACCACATAACCACACCCACGTCTATAAAGACTGGCTGCCCACCACATAACCACACCCACATCTATAAAGACTGGCTGCCCTCCACATAACCACACCCACATCTACAAAGACTGGCTGCCCACCACATAACCACACCCACATCTATAAAGACTGGCTGCCCACCACATAACCACACCCACGTCTATAAAGACTGGCTGCCCACCACATAACCACACCCACATCTATAAAGACTGGCTGCCCTCCACATAACCACACCCACATCTATAAAGACTGGCTGCCCAAAACATAACCACACCCACATCTACAAAGACTGGCTGCCCAAAACATAACCACACCCACATCTATAAAGACTGGCTGCCCTCCACATAACCACACCCACATCTACAAAGACTGGCTGCCCACCACATAACCACACCCACATCTATAAAGACTGGCTGCCCACCACATAACCACACCCACAGCAGAGATTAAACCTAATAAACTAACGTGTGGGTCGTCAGACAGCAGAGATTAAACCTAATAAACTAACTTGTGGGTCGTCAGACAGCAGAGATTAAACCTAATAAACTAACGTGTGGGTCGTCAGACAGCAGAGATTAAACCTAATAAACTAACGTGTGGGTCGTCAGACAGCAGAGATTAAACCTAATAAACTAACGTGTGGGTCGTCAGACAGCAGAGATTAAACCTAATAAACTAACGTGTGGGTCGTCAGACAGCAGAGATTAAACCTAATAAACTAACGTGTGGGTCGTCAGACAGCAGAGATTAAACCTAATAAACTAACGTGTGGGTCGTCAGACAGCAGAGATTAAACCTAATAAACTAACGTGTGGGTCGTCAGACAGCAGAGATTAAACCTAATAAACTAACGTGTGGGTCGTCAGACAGCAGAGACTAAACCTAGTAAACTAACGTGTGGGTCGTCAGACAGCAGAGATTAAACCTAATAAACTAACGTGTGGGTCGTCAGACAGCAGAGATTAAACCTAATAAACTAACGTGTGGGTCGTCAGACAGCAGAGATAAAGGATAAACAGTTATAGTTCAGCCTCTCCCCATTCAGGGTTCTCTCCTCCGCCTGTGATCAGCAGAGAGGTGATGAACTGTTCCTCAGCCTGTGATCCTGTACCCTCTGTCTGACCTCTGTCTGACCAACTGTACCAGCTTCCAAGATATAGAGATCTCAGCCTTTAGGACATAGAAGAAGAGAATGTATCTTTCTAAACAAGCGTGTGGGTTGTCAAGAGAGAGAACAGAGAGCCAGTTCCCTCATTCTCTCTGTTCTGTATTCACATCGTTGCATCAGCAGCTTCCAAACTGTAGTATGTGGATGTTCAAATCAAATCAAATGTTATTTGTCACATGCACAGAATACAGCAGGTGTAGACCTTACCGTGAAATGCAGAATACAGCAGGTGTAGACCTTACCGTGAAATGCAGAATACAGCAGGTGTAGACCTTACTGGGAAATGCTTACTAACAAGCCCTTAACCCACAATGCAGTTCAAGAAAGAGTTAAGAACATATGTACAAAATAAAATAAAGTAAAAAATAAAATAAAAAGTTATAAAATAAAATAACAATGACAAGGCTATATACAGGGTGTTACGGTACAGAGTCAATGTGGAGGCTATATACAGGGTGTTACGGTACAGAGTCAATGTGGAGGTTATATACAGGGGGTACCGGTACAGAGTCAATGTGGAGGCTATATACAGGGTGTTACGGTACAATGTGGAGGCTATATACAGGGGGAACCGGTACAGAGTCAATGTGGAGGCTATATACAGGGTATTACGGTACAGAGTCAATGTGGAGGCTATATACAGGGTGTTACGGTACAGAGTCAATGTGGAGGCTATATACAGGGTGTTACGGTACAGAGTCAATGTGGAGACTATATACAGGGGGTACCGGTACAGAGTCAATGTGGAGGCTATATACAGGGTGTTACGGTACAGAGTCAATGTGGAGACTATATACAGGTGGTACCGGTACAGAGTCAATGTGGAGGCTATATACAGGGTATTACGGTACAGAGTCAATGTGGAGGCTATATACAGGGTGTTACGGTACAGAGTCAATGTGGAGGCTATATACAAGGTGTTACGGTACAGAGTCAATGTGGAGGCTATATACAGGGGGTACCGGTACAGAGTCAATGTGGAGGCTATATACAGGGTGTTAGGGTACAGAGTCAATGTGGAGGCTATATACAGGGGGTACCATTACAGAGTTAATGTGGAGGCTATATACAGGGGGTACCGGTACAGAGTCAATGTGTAGGCTATATACAGGGGGTATCGGTACAGAGTCAATGTGGAGGCTATATACAGGGTATTACGGTACAGAGTCAATGTGGAGGCTATATACAGGGTATTACGGTACAGAGTCAATGTGGAGGCTATATACAGGGGGTACCAGTAGAGAGTCAATGTGGAGGCTATATACAGGGGGTACCATTACAGAGTTAATGTGGAGGCTATATACAGGGTGTACCGGTACAGAGTCAATGTGGAGGCTATATACAGGGGGTATCGGTACAGAGTCAATGTGGAGGCTATATACAAGGGGTACCATTACAGAGTTAATGTGGAGGCTATATACAGGGGGTATCGGTACAGAGTCAATGTGGAGGCTATATACAGGGGGTACCATTACAGAGTTAATGTGGAGGCTATATACAGGGTGTTACGGTACAGAGTCAATGTGGAGGCTATATACAGGGTGTACCGGTACAGAGTCAATGTGGAGGCTATATACAGAGGGTACCGGTACAGAGTCAATGTGGAGGCTATATCCAGGGTGTTACGGTACAGAGTCAATGTGGAGGCTATATACAGGGGGTACCGGTACAGAGTCAATGTGGAGGCTATATACAGGGTGTACCGGTACAGAGTCAATGTGGAGGCTATATACAGGGGGCACCGGTACAGAGTCAATGTGGAGGCTATATCCAGGGTGCTACGGTACAGAGTCAATGTGGAGGCTATATACAGGGTGTTACGGTACAGAGTCAATGTGGAGGCTATATACAGGGGGCACCGGTACAGAGTCAATGTGGAGGCTATATACAGGGTATTACGGTACAGAGTCAATGTGGAGGCTATATACAGGGGGTACCGGTACAGAGTCAATGTGGAGGCTATATACAGGGGGTACCGGTACAGAGTCAATGTGGAGGCTATATACAGGGGGTACCGGTACAGAGTCAATGTGGAGGCTATATACAGGGGTGTACCGGTACAGAGTCAATGTGGAGGCTATATACAGGGGGTACCGGTACAGAGTCAATGTGGAGGCTATATACAGGGGGTACCGGTACAGAGTCAATGTGGAGGCTATATACAAGGGGTACCGGTACAGAGTCAATGTGGAGGCTATATACAAGGGGTACCATTGTGTTGTATTTACAATGGTGTTTGTTCTTCACTGGTTGCCCTTTTCTTGTGGCAACAGGTCACAAATCTTGCTGCTGTGATGGCAGACTGTGATATTTCACCCAGTAGATATGGGAGTTTATCAGAATTGGGTTTGTTTTCGACCTCTTTTCGGTCTGTGTGATCTGAGGGAAATATGTGTCTCTAATATGGTCATACATTTGACAGAAGGTTATGACCTTTCTCAATAGCAAGGCTATGTTCACTGAGTCTGTACATAGTCAAAGATTTCTTTAAGTTTGGGTCAGTCACAGTGGTCAGATATTCTGCCACGGTGTACTCTCTGTTTAGGGTCAAATAGCATTCTAGTTTGCTTGTTTTTTTTGTTCATTCTTTCCAAGTAATTATATTTTTGTTTTCTCATGATTTAGTTGGGTCTAATTGTGTTGCTGTCCTGAGGCTCTGTGGGGTCTGTTTGTGCCCCAGGACCAGCTTGCTTAGGGGACTCTTCTCCAGGTTCATCTCTCTGTAGGTGATGGCTTTATTATGGAAGGTTTGGGAATTGCTTCCTTTTAGGTGGTTGTAGAATTTAACGTCTCTTTTCTGGATTTTGATAATTAGCGGGTATCGGCCTAATTCTGCTCTGCATGCATTATTTTGTGTTTTACATTGTACACAGACAATATTTTTACAGAATTCTGCATTTGAAGTTGGTCCCATTTTGTGAAATCTTGGTTGGTGAGCAGACTCCAGACCTCACAACCATGAAGGGCAATGGGTTCTATAATTGATAGAACCCATTGATGTATTTTTTGCCAGATCCTAATTGGTATGTTGAGTTTATGTTCCTTTTGATGGCATAGAATGCCCTTCTTGTCGTGTCTCTCAGATCGTTCACAGCTTTGTGGAAGTTACCTGTGGCGCTGATGTTTAGGCCGAGGTATGTATAGTTTTTTGTGTGCTCTAGGCCATCGGTGTCTAGATGGAATGTGTGTTTGTGGTCCTGGTGACCGGACCTTTTATGGAACACCATTATTTTGGTCTTACTGAGATTTACTGTCAGGGCCCAGGTCTGACAGAGTCTGTGCAGAATATCTAGGTGCTGCTGTAGGCCCTCCTTGGTTGGGGACAAAAGCACCTGATTAACTGCAAATAGTAGTCATTTGACTTCAGATTCTAGTAGGGTGAGTCCAGGTGCTGCAGACTACTCTAATGTCCTCACCAATTCTTTCAGATTCTAGTAGGGTGAGTCCAGGTGCTGCAGACTGCTCTAATGTCCTCACCAATTCGTTCAGATTCTAGTAGGGTGAGTCCAGGTGCTGCAGACTACTCTAATGTCCTCACCAATTCGTTCAGATTCTAGTAGGGTGAGTCCAGGTGCTGCAGACTGCTCTAATGTCCTCACCAATTCGTTCAGATTCTAGTAGGGTGAGTCCAGGTGCTGCAGACTACTCTAATGTCCTCACCAATTCGTTCAGATTCTAGTAGGGTGAGTCCAGGTGCTGCAGACTACTCTAATGTCCTCACCAATTCGTTCAGATTCTAGTAGGGTGAGTCCAGGTGCTGCAGACTACTCTAATGTCCTCACCAATTCGTTCAGATTCTAGTAGGGTGAGTCCAGGTGCTGCAGACTACTCTAATGTCCTCACCAATTCGTTCAGATTCTAGTAGGGTGAGTCCAGGTGCTGCAGACTACTCTAATGTCCTCACCAATTCGTTCAGATTCTAGTAGGGTGAGTCCAGGTGCTGCAGACTACTCTAATGTCCTCACCAATTCGTTCAGATTCTAGTAGGGTGAGTCCAGGTGCTGCAGACTACTCTAATGTCCTCACCAATTCGTTCAGATTCTAGTAGGGTGAGTCCAGGTGCTGCAGACTACTCTAATGTCCTCACCAATTCGTTCAGATTCTAGTAGGGTGAGTCCAGGTGCTGCAGACTACTCTAATGTCCTCACCAATTCGTTCAGATTCTAGTAGGGTGAGTCCAGGTGATGCAGACTACTCTAATGTCCTCACCAATTCGTTGATATGTGTTGAAGACCTGCATCCCTATCTCACCCTCCGGCCTTGTTGAAAGAAATGTGTTTTGCCAATTTGTATAGCGGACCATCATGTCAAATTGAGTCAAACACTTTTTTTTGAAGTCAACAAAAGCATGAGAAGACTTTGCCTTTGTTTTGCTTTGTTTGTTTGTCTGTTATGGTGTGCAGGGTGAATACGTGGTCTGTCGTACGGTAATTTGGTAAAATGCTATTTAGAAATTTGCTCAGTACGTTTTCACTGAGGAAATGTATGAGTCTGCTGTTAATTATAACTCAGAGGTTTTTCCCAAGGTTGCTGTTGACGCATATCCCCCGGTAGGTATTGGTGTCAAATTTGTCTCCACTTTTGTGGATTGGGGTGATTAGTCTTTGGTTCCAAATATTGGGGAAGATGCCAGAGCTGAGGATGATGTTAAAGTGTTTAAGTATAGCCAATTTTAATTTGTGGTCTGTATATTTGATAATTTCATTAAGGATACCATCAACACCACAGGCTTTTTTGGGGTTGGAGGGTTTGTATTTTGTCCTGCATTTCATTCAATGTAATTGGAGAATCCAGTGGGTTCTGGTAGTCTATAATGTAATAGGAGAATCCAGTGGGTTCTGGTAGTCTTTAATGTAATAGGAGAATCCAGTGGGTTCTGGTAGTCTATAATGTAATAGGAGAATCCAGTGGGTTCTGGTAGTCTGTAATAGGAGAATCCAGTGGGTTCTGGTAGTCTTTAATGTAATTGGAGAATCCAGTGGGTTCTGGTAGTCTATAATGTAATAGGAGAATCCAGGGGGTTCTGGTAGTCTATAATGTAATAGGAGAATCCAGTGGGCTATAATAGTTGATTCTAAGATGTGTATTCTCTCTCTCCCCTCTCTCTCTGGTCACTCCTAACTCCATCCCCCCATCTCTCTCCCCCCTTTCTCTCTCCCCATCTCTCTGATCACTCCAAACTCCATCACCCCATCTCTCTCCCCCCTTTCTCTCCCCTCTCTCTCTGGTCACTCCTAACTCCATCACCCCAGCTCTCTCCCCCCTTTCTCTCCCCATCTCTCTGGTCACTCCTAACTCCATCACCCCATCTCTCTCCCCATCTCTCTGATCACCCCATCCCTCTCCCCCCTTTCTCTCTCCCCATCTCTCTGATCACTCCTAACTCCATCACCCCATCTCTCTCCCCCCTTTCTCTCTCCCCTCTCTCTCTGGTCACTCCTAACTCCATCACCCCATCTCTCTCCCCCCTTTCTCTCTCCCCTCTCTCTCTGATCACTCCTAACTCCATCCCCCCATCTCTCTCCCCCCTTTCTCTCTCCCCATCTCTCTGATCACTCCTAACTCCATCACCCCATCTCTCTCCCCCCTTTC
>NC_074666.1:177318-249818 GCF_029448725.1 Salvelinus fontinalis | reverse complement strand
TCCTTCTCAGGTCGCTATCAGCAACAAAACCGTTTCCTTCTCAGGTCGCTATCAGCAACACAACCGTTTCCTTCTGAATACATCCAATAGATCACTGAGGATCAGCATGTGTTGGAATGAATTAGACCAAAGATAATGCCACAGTATAGAAGCACTAGATCCAAGCAGCGATCCATCCATCCATCCATCCTGTCCTATATTAGTCCAGCTCCAAAACACAGACAGAGCCAGCTCCAAAACACAGACAGAGCCAGCTCCAACACACAGACAGAGCCAGCTCCAACACACAGACAGATCCAGCTCCAAAACACAGAGAGATCCAGCTCCAAAACACAGACAGATCCAGCTCCAACACACAGACAGAGCCAGCTCCAACACACAGACAGATCCAGCTCCAACACACAGACAGAGCCAGCTCCAACACACAGACAGATCCAGCTCCAACACACAGACAGAGCCAGCTCCAACACACAGACAGATCCAGCTCCAACACACAGACAGATCCAGCTCCAACACACAGACAGAGCCAGCTCCAACACACAGACAGAGCCAGCTCCAACACACAGACAGATCCAGCTCCAACACACAGACAGATCCAGCTCCAACACACAGACAGAACCAGCTCCAACACACAGACAGGAAAAAAGCTGAATTCCAGCAAGTACTCACTATAATATTTAGTGTGGTCCTCTCCTGTGTTTTCCCTATCCAGTCCTCCTGTCCTCCTGTCCTCCTGTCCTCCAGTCCTCTTGTCCTCCTGTCCTCTGCAGATGAGACGATGTGTGTGTTGCTCCAGAACAGAAAGTTGCAGTGCTGTAGGTAGGTAGATGTGTGTATAAGCAGGACAAGCTGTGAGCAGTGTCTCTCTCTCAGTGTCTGGCTCTGCACTGACTGAGAATACTAAAGCATTTTAAACAGCTCTTCTCCCCATGTGACCAACCCAGCCAGCAAGAGAAAGGGGGAGAGAGCGAGAGAGAGGAGAGGCAGGAAAACATTAGCACCACGCTGGCTCTCTGTGACCACACAGCACCCCCTAGCCATCTCTCACCGTATTGCTCAAACACAGAGAGAGAGAGACAGAGAGAGAGAGAGACAGAGAGAGAGGCAGAGAGAGAGAGAGGGAGGCAGAGAGGGGTAGAGAGAGAGAGAGAGAGAGACAGAGAGAGAGAGATAAAGAGAGAGAGAGAGAGAGACAGAGAGAGAGAGAGATAGAGAGAGAGAGAGAGAGAGAGGCAGAGAGAGAGAGAGAGAGAGAGAGAGAGAGAGAGGCAGAGAGAGAGAGAGTGAGAGAGAGAGAGGGAGGCAGAGAGAGAGAGGCAGAGCGAGAGAGAGAGAGAGACAGAGAGAGGCAGAGCGAGAGAGAGAGAGAGAGAGAGAGAGAGAGAGAGAGAGAGAGAGAGAGAGAGAGAGAGAGAGAGAGAGAGAGAGAGAGAGAGAGAGAGAGAGAGAGAGAGAGAGAGAGAGACAGACAGAGAGAGAGAGAGACAGACAGAGAGAGAGAGAGACAGAGAGACAGAGAGAGAGAGACAGAGAGAGAGAGACAGAGGCAGAGAGGCAGAGAGAGAGAGAGGCAGGCACTCCGACAAATATAAATACATCATGTTGACTACTAAACTACATCACCACAGTACTATAGGTGACAGACAGACAGACAGACAGACAGACAGACAGACAGACAGACAGACAGTAATACATAATTGACTACTAAACTACATCAATACAGTACTATAGGAGGTGAGAGAGACACAGTCTAGTGAGTGTGTATATAGTGTATATATAGTCTAGCGAGTGTGTTTATAGTGTATATGTTTTTCAACTCTTAAAACTTCTTATGGCTGCAAGGCAAAGTGTTGAGTAGCCAGTGAAATCGTGCCCATTTCAAACGGCCTCCTACTCAAATCTTGCTCGTACAATATGAATATTATTATTCTTTTTGGATAGAAAACACTTTCTAGTTTCTAAAAGAGTTGGAATTATTTCTCTGAGTGAAACAGAAGTCCTTCTGCAGCACTTTTCCTGACCAGGAAGTGAAATGTCAGAAATCGATGGTCTTTTCAACTTGATGCCTATACATGGTCTTAACACTTAGGAGTCTGCTGACACTCTATACGCCTTCCTATTGGTGTAAAGAGGATGTCAGAGAAGACATTTTTGTGCTCATCTTGTTCTGTGGTGGAAAAAACCTATTTCTTTGTCCTGACCGTCCACTTCCGGTACTCCGGCTCGAATTGTTTTTGCTACATGTGACCATATCATCGTAATGTATGTTTTTTCAATATAGTTTAATCAGATTATTGAAACTTTATTCGGGAGTTTTGCCGTGTTCCGTCCTCTGACTGTGTTTACGTTGGAGAAATTTATGCCACTCGGCTAGTGCCAATGCTAATTGAAGAGGGACATTTGCCATTCTGAATCGAAACAACGACTCATCTGGACAGAGGACACGTTCTTCAACATTCTGATGAAAGATCAGCAAAAGTAAGACCCATTTTATGATGTTATTTCATATATCTGTCGTGCATGTGGACTGGCCGTGGGCGCCCAATTATTTCTGTCTATTGTAGCTACGCTAATATAGCGATACATTTTGTTTGCGCTGTAAAACATTTAATAAATCGGAAATATTGTTTGGAATCACAAGATGCCTGTCTTTCAATTGCTGCAGACTATGTATTTTTCAGAAATGTTTTATGATGAGTAATTAGCTATTTGGCGTTGGTGTCTGTAAATATTATGGTTGCTTTTGGTGCAATTTCGGATTGTAGCTGAAATGTAAACTATGGTTTATACATGAAATATGCAAATTTTTCGAACAAAACATATGCTATACAATAAATATGTTATCAGACTGTCATCTGATGAATTTGTTTCTTGGTTAGTGGCTATTTATATCTTTATTTGGTCGAATTTGTGAAAGCACCTGATGGAGTAAGAAACTGATGGAGTTAGAAAAAGTTGTGTCTTTTGCTAACGTGGTTAGCTAATAGATTTACATATTTTGTCTTCCCTGTAAAACATTTTAAAAATCGGACATGTTGGCTTGATTCACAAGATGTGCACCTTTCATCTGGTGTCTTGGACTTGTTAATGTGTGATTTTGAATTTTGCGCCGTGCACTTTGAGCTGGATGTTGTCATAAGTGTACCGGTGTCGGGCTGCCCCCGTAAAAGGTTTTAATGATCGGCTATGAAAAGCCAACTGAAAATTATCCATGATTATTATTTGACCCTGCTTGTCACTTATGAACATTTTTGAACATCTTGGCATAGTTCTGTTATAATCTCCACCCGGCACAGCCAGAAGAGGACTGGCCACCCCTCATAGCCTGGTTCCTCTCTAGGTTTCTTCCTAGGTTTTGGCCTTTCTAGGGAGTTTTTCCTAGTCACCGTGCTTCTACACTTGCATTCTAGCTGTTTGGGGTTTTAGGCTGGGTCTCTGTACAGCACTTTGAGATATCAGCTGATGTACGAAGGGCTATGTAGAATAAACTTGATTGTATATATAGTCTAGTGAGTGTGTATATAGTGTGTGTATATAGTCTAGTGAGTGTGTATATAGTGTCTATATAAAGCCTAATTAGTGTGTATTTAGTATTTATACAGTGAAGTCTGAAGTTTACATACACCTTAGAATAATACATTTAAACTCAGTTTTTCACAATACCTGACATTTAATCCTAGTAAAAATTCCCTGTCTTAGATCAGTTATGATCACCACTTTATTTTAAGAATGTCAAATGTCAGAATAATAGTAGATATTTATTTATTTCAGCTTTTATTTATTTCATCACATTCCCAGTGGGTCAGAAGTTTACATACACTCAATTAGTATTTGGCAGCATTGCCTTTAAATTGTTTAACTTGGATCAAACGTATCGGATAGCCTTCCGCAAGCTTCTCACAATAAGTTGAGTGAATTTTGTCCCATTCCTCCTGACAGAGCTGGTGTAACTGAGTCAGGTTTGTAGGCCTCCTTGCTCGCACACACTTTTTCAGCTCTGCCCACACATTTTTTATGAGATTGAGGTCAGGGCTTTGTGATGGCCACTCCAATACCTTGACTTTGTTGTCCTTAAGCCATTTTTCCACAACTTTGGAAGTATGCTTGGGGTCATTGTCCATTTGGAAGACCTGTTTGCGACCCAACTTTAACTTCCCGAATGATGTCTTGATGTTGCTTCAATATATACACATATTTTCCTCCCTCATGATGCCATCATCTATTTTGTGAAGTGCACCAGTCCCTCCTGCAGCAAAGCACCCCCACAACATGATCCTGCCACCCCCGTGCTTCACGGTTGGAATGGTGTTCTTCGGCTTGCAAGCCTCCCCCTTTTTCCTCCAAACATAACGATGGTCAATATGGCCAAACAGTTCTATTTTTGTTTCATCAGACCAGAGGTCATTTCTCCAAAATGTACGGTCTTTGTCCCCATGTGCAGTTGCAAACCGTAGTCTGTTTTTTTATGGTGGTTTTGGAGCAGTGCCTTCTTGGTGAGCGGCCTTTCAGGTTATTTCGATATAGGACTCGTTTTACTGTGGACTTTTGTACCTGTTTCCTCCAGCATCTTCACAGGGTCCTTTGCTGTTGTTCTGGGATTGATTTGCACTTTTCGCACCAAACTACTTTCATCTTTAGGAGGCAGAACACGTCTCCTTCATGAGCGGTATGACAGCTGTGTGGTCCCATGGTGTTTATACTTGCGTACTATTGTTTGTACAGATGAACGTGGTACCTTCAGGCATTTGGAAATTGCTCCCAAGGATGAACCAGACTTGTGGAGGTCTACAATTGTTTTTCTGAGGTCTTTGTGGATATCTTTTGATTTTCCCATGATGTCAAGCAAAGAGGCACTGAATTTGAAGGTAGGGCTTGCAATACGTGCACAAGTACACTCCAATTGATTCAAATGATGTAAATTAGCCAATCAGAAGCTTCTAAAGCAATGACATAATTTTCTAGAATTTTCCAAGCTGTTTAAAGGCACAGTCAACTTAGTGAATGTAAACTTCTGATCCACTGGAATTGTGATACAAAGAAATAATCTGTCTGTCACGTTCTGACCTTCATTTATTTTTATTTTATTTGTGTTGGGCGTGAGTTGGGATGGGTAGTCTATGTTCTGTTTTCTATGTTGTTGTATTTCTATGTCTGGCCTGATATGGATCTCAATCAGATCTCAATCAGAGGCAGCTGTCGATCATTGAGAATCATATTTGGGTAGCCTGTTTTCCCCATTTTGGTTGTGGGTGTGGTTGTTCCGTTTCTGTGTTTGCACCAGTCGGTTTTCATTTATTCTCTTGTTCTTTTTTTGTATTTTGTATTCATTAAACAATATTATGGATACGTACCACGCTGCATTTTGGTCCTCCGATCCTTCCACCAACGAAGCCGTTACACTGTAAACAATTTTTTGAAAAATTACTCTTGTCATGCACATGTCCTAACCGACTTGCCAAAACTATAGTTTGTTAAAACTTCT
Source organism: Salvelinus fontinalis (assembly GCF_029448725.1). Lineage (NCBI taxonomy): Eukaryota > Metazoa > Chordata > Actinopteri > Salmoniformes > Salmonidae > Salvelinus > Salvelinus fontinalis. The sequence goes on along the minus strand of NC_074666.1, from coordinate 244,336 downwards.
CTAGGATAGGGGGCAGAGTTTTCACTTTTGGAAAAATAGCATGCCCAATTTCAATTCCTTCTACTCATCCTCAGAGTATAAGATATGCATATTATTAGTAGATTTGGATAGAAAACACTCTGAAGTTCCTAAAACTGTTTGAATCATATCTGTAAGTATAACAGAACTCATGTAACAGGCAAAACCCAGAGGACTAACCATTAATTATTTAAAAAAATTTAAGTCACTGTCTGTTCAATGAGGTTTCATTGGGAAGCCAGATATCTAATCACTTTGTTCTGAGTTCCTACTGCTTCCACTGGATGTCACCAGTCTTAGGAAATAGGTTGAGGTTATTCATTTGTGCAATGAAGAAGAAGGCCATCAGGAAGTAGAGTAACGTCATGTGTACTGCGCAAGACAAAAAAAAATAGCGTTAGTTTGTTGATCTCCTGTATTGAAAACTGATTGACCCGTCTTCAATTTGATCAATTATTAACATTTACAAATACCTTAAGTTGTATTACAAAAGTACTTTGAAATGTTTTGGCAAAGTTTAGAGGTAATTTTTGAGATATTTTGTAGTGACTTTGTGCAAATTGGAAGATGTTTTTTTCTGGATCAACCGGGCCAAATAAATGGACAATTTGGATATATATGGACGGAATTAATCGAACAAAAGGACCATTTGTAATGTTTATGGGACATATTGGAGTGCCAACAAAAGAATCTCGTCCAAGGTAATGCATGTTTTATATTTTATATCTGCGTTTTGAGTAGCGCCGACAGGGTTGAAATATGCTACACTCTCTTTGTTGACATTGTGCTATCATCAGATAATAGCATCTTATGCTTTCGCCGAAAAGCCTTTTTGAAATCTGACATGTTGGCTGGATTCAACAAGTGTAGCTTTAATTTGGTATCTTACATGTGTGATTTAATGATAGTTTGATTTTATATCATTTTTTTAATTTGACGCTCTACATTTTCCCTGGCTATTTGCCAAGTAGGACGCTACCGTCCCACATATCCCAGAGAGGTTATTAACTAACTTCTTTAGGGCTAGGCCCTTTTTTTCTCAATTTCCACCTGCCTGAGAGCCCAAAGTAAACTGCCTGTAGCTCAGGCCCTGAAGCCAGGATATGCATATAATTGGTACCATTTGAAAGAAAACACTTTGAAGTTTGTAGAAATGTTAAAACAATGTAGGAGAATATAACACAATAGAAATGGTAGGAGAAAATCACTTTTTCCTCTTACAATTTTAAGTATAAGGGCATACTGCTCCCAGGATGCAATTCCTATGGCTTCCACACGATGTCTATGTTCAAGGTTTCAGGCTTGTAACTTCTAAAACGAAATATCAGTTTTAGGGACATAGTCTTGGAAATTGCTGCTTGCGCGTGTCATGAAGACAGGACCCACCTGCTAAAATCGGTTTTCTATTGAACATACTTATTTCCGTAATTTATTTTATAGTTTGATTACATTTTAGGGTATCTGAGGAGTAAATAGAAACCTATTTTGACTTGTTGAAACAAAGTTTAGGGGTAGATTTTCAGATTACTTTCCCTGCATGTTGAACGAGTGGATTACTCAAATCGATGGCGCCAACTAAACAGACTTTTTGGGATATAAATAAGGATTTTATCTAACAAAACGACTCTACATGTTATAGCTGGGACCCATTGGATGACAAATCAGAGGAAGATTTTTAAAAAGTAAATTAACATTTAATCGCTATTTGTTACTTCCTGTTACAAGTTAGAATAATAGAATACGCAATAGATGAAAATCGTCTTTGCAGCTTCCAACGTTTTACAAAACCAGACTTTGGTGAATTAGGTAAAAAAAAATCTAATGTTCCAATAGTGTGCAAGCTATCAGAGGGGGTAGTCCCCACTCGCACGCTAATTAGTGAATCTCCACCCTTAACCTGTTGGGGATGGGGGCGCTGTTTAGACTATTTATGCTAATTTGGCTAATTTTTGAAACGGCTTCCCACAAAATCCTTGATCGTACAATATGCATATTATTATTATTATTGGATAGAAAACAGTCTATAGTTTCTATGGGAGTTGAAATTTTGTCTCTAAGTGGAACAGAGCCCATTCTACAGCAATTTCCCTGACATGGATTCAGATTTCAGAAATGTTGGCCACTGTTCTGAAGTCAGTTAAAACGGCACTGATAGTGCTATGACTGTACGGACACTTCTTACGTCTTCCCCTGGATGCCTTTACGTGATGACGATTCCAATGGGGTCGATTGCGCGTTCACAGGCCCTACAAATGAAAAATCCCTGAAGCTAGTCATTCTTTTGGAGCTGCGTCATGAGCCTAGAGGACACCGGCGCGCACCTGTTCCAAGCGTTAGTTTAGCCTGTTATATTTCTCCGGTCATCTTTTCACTCGTTATAGGAGTTAAAAACATCATAAGGTAGTTAATTTAAAGCGTTTTATAGCAATTTATATCCGTTTAGTGCGATTTTGGGACATTTATTTCTTTAACGCTGTGAATAGGTGGGCACGCTTTCAGTTCATCCCGAACGCAGTTGGCATTTTCACATGGCAAGAGGACAGCTTTCCACCAAAAGACGATTCCTCCCAAGAAAGGATCCTTTGCCCAAGATACTGATGGAAGAACAGCTCAAGGTAGGACATTTTTATTATGATAAATCGTGTTTCTGTCGAAACATTTTAGTGGCTTAGGACGCCATGTTTTTTGACGTAGCTTCGCTTGGCGCAAACTGTATTGAAAAGTAAGGATAAATAAAAAAATGTAATAACGCAATTGTATTAAGAATTAAATTGTCTATCAATCCCTGTCCACCCTATATTTTTTAGTCACGTTTATGAGTATTTATGTATAAGAGTAGATCACTGTCTAAGTGGCGCAAGGACTTTTTCTTTACCAGCTTGTCTACATTTCACATTGTCTAACCATGATTTTGGTGGCTAAATATAAACATTTTCGATCAAACTGTATATGCATGTTGTAATGTGATGTTACAGGAGTGTCTGAGAAGGTTAGTGAAAAAATTAATATCTTTTGGCGATGTTGACTTTTATCGCTCACTTTGGCTAGAATCAATGCTGGGCTGCTAATTGCTATGTGCTAAGCTAATATAACGATTTATTGTGTTTTCGCTGTAAGACACTTAGAAAATCTGAAATATTGTCTGTATTCACAGGATCTGTGTCTTTCGATTCGTGTATGCTGTGTATTTTTACGAAATGTTTGATGATTAGTAAGTAGGTAAACACGTTGCTCTAAGTAGTTTTTCTATTCCATTTGTGACGGTGGGTGCAATTGTAACCAATGCCATCTACCTGAAATATGCACTTTTTTCTAACAAAACCTATCCCATACCATAAATATGTTATCAGACTGTCATCTGATGAGTTTTTTTGTTGGTTAGGGGCTATAAATATCTTAGTTTAGTCGAATTGGTGATGGCTACTGGTGTTGGTGGACAAATAAAAGATGGTGGATTATGCTAATGTGTTTTTAGGTAATAGATGTACATCTTTACATATTGTGTCTTCCCTGTAAAACATTTTAAAAATCGGACAAGTTGACTGGATTCACAAGATCTGTGTCTTTCATTAGCTGTATTGGACTTTAATGTGTGAAAGTTAAATATTTTAAAAATATTTTTTTGAATTTCGCGGCACTGGTTTTTCAGTGGGGGGGGGGGGGTGTGCCGCTAGCGCCACGCTGATCCTAGACAGGATAAATTGATTAATCTCTGACCTCAGCAGCGAAACCAACCCTAATTAAGCTATTAGCGGAAAAACTGCAGAAATTGCGAACAAAGCTCTCCAAAATCAACCATCGGGTGCAAGCCTTGTAACGGTTCTCTCCAGTCTAGCCCTGATGATTTGCATCGGTCCAATACCGCAGTGCACATGTCACGACTTCCGCCGAAGTCGGTCTCTCTCCTTGTTCGGGCGGCGTTCGGCGGTCGACGTCACCGGCCTTCTAGCCATCGCCGATCCACTTTTCATTTTCCATTTGTTTTGTCTTTGTTTTACAAAACTGGTTTCAAATCCCCAATTACATGTTCATTATTTATGTTCGGTCTCTTATTGTGGGCTCGGTATTGCGACATGTTATTGGAATATTTGAGTAAAGTTCCTTGTGTTACTCATCTCTGCTGCCTGACTCCTCTGCACCAGCTACACCCAGACCATTACAGCACAGCTGAAGCACGAGCAGGTAACGGTAGGCATAAAGGGACAGGTGGAGAGAACTAGGAAACTGATGACAAATTCTGCTAGCTAAAAATTCTGCTAGCTATGGAACTGCACTTGAAAAAACACATTAACCTTTCTGAACCACCCATCCCGGATCCGGGATAATTGTCATCAGAAACGCTGACTAGCATAGCTTAGCCTAGCGCCACAGGTATATAAATTAATATAATATAATTTCATGAAATCACAAGTGCAATATTGCAAAACACAGCTTAGCCTTTTGTTAATCCATCTGTCTTCTCAGATTTTGAAATTATGCTTTACAGCGAAAGCAATTCAAGCATTTGTGTAAATTTAGCGATCGCTCGACAAAACAATAAGTACACCTAGCATCAGGTAACTTGGTCAAGAAAATCAGAAAAGCAATCAAATTAATCGTTTACCTTTGATGATCTTCGGATGTTTTCACTCACGAGACTCCCAGTTAGACAACAAATGTTCCCTTTGTTCCAAAAAGTTATTTTTTATATCCAAATACCTCCGTTTGTTTGCTGTGTTATGCCCAGGATTCCACCGGAAAGAGCGCTCGTGACAACGCCGACAAAAATCCCAAATTATATCCATAATGTCCACAGAAACATGTCAAACGTTTTTTATAATCCATCTTCAGGGTGTTTTTCAAATATCTATTCGATAATATATCAACCGGGACAGTTGGCTTTTCACTAGGACAGGGAGGAACAATGGCCGCCTTTCTCTGTTACGCAGAACTCACTCTGAGAGCCCCCACCTATCCACTTACGCAATGTGCCCTTTCACGCTCATTCTTCAAAATAAAATCCTGAAACTATGTCTAAAGGCTGTTGACACCGTAGGGAAGATATAGAAAAAAAGTCTGGTTGATATCCCTTTAAATGGGCAATAGGGATGCATGGGAACAGAGAGGTTTCAAAAACAGGGTCACTTCCTGGTTGGATTTCCCCCAGGTTTTAGCCTGCAATATCAGTTCTGTTCACAGACAAACATGTTACAGTTTTGGAAACTTCAGAGTGTTTTCTATCCTAATCGGACACTGATATGCATATTCTAGTTTCGGGGGCTGAGAAATAGGCAGTTTCAAATGGGTACGTTTTTAGCCAAAAACGAAAATGTCACCCCCTAGTCTTAAGAAGTTTTTAATGTAAAAACTTCTGACGATGAACGGGCCCAAACTCTTCAACATAATCATCTTCTACAGGAACAACTACATTTAGCCAAAACGAAATACGATGATGTCAACGCCAAACTAGATAAATCTGAAGAGCTATCTACAAACAGGCGTTCTCAACTTGATAACATGCAGTTTCCTTGCCGACCACGGATCCATGTGCGCTGTTGACCAGAGCTCTGATGGCCAGAGAACTGATCTCTCTGCCTGTCTGCCTGCCTGCTCCCCGCCTGCCCTGGTCTGTCTCTCCCATTATTGTACAGGTGCCCTCGCCACTCTCTCTCTCCCCGAATCTTTGCTCATCTACATCATATGCATACATCGCTGACTTTAAAAAAAATCAGTGGTTGAACTATTTGATTAGTGACTTTTAGGGCAATTAACAAACATGATGCTGTTGTTCATGTTGCATGTGTCTTCTCTTGGCTTTTACAATGTTTGCGATACTTTTAGATCCCGTTGCACTGTGAATGAGGAAATATATGATTGTTTCTCCCTCGAGCTTTGTGAGAAACCCCACCGCTTGCTCCGGAAACACACATGAGAACTACCCACATTTCTCCCAAACAACATGGGAGAAATTGGACTCTTGTGCTGACAAGTCAGGACTGTTCTCTTGGTACTTAACCATGTCTCTGGACTTTACACATCTCCTGAAATATGTGGCGTTAAAGTCTCTGACTATGGATTCTCGTTCAACTGCTGTCTGTAACTTCAAATGTTGTAACCCTCGATCTAGACTTGCCATTATCTTGCTGCTTCTATTGTCTGGAAGAGTCCAGTCTAATCCAGGTCCTGACATTCTTACCCCTGCCGAATTAAGTAGTCAGAGTGGCCTGAAGTTTTTTGCATATGGACGTAAGAAGTCTTCTGCCGAAGCTTGATTTTGTGAATATATGGATAAAAACTGCCGACCCGGATGTATTTCTGCTTTCTGAAACCTGGCTTAAAAAATCTAATACAGACAAAAAATATTGGCATTCTGTGCAATACCTACAATCTCACTCAGATTGTCAACAGTGTAACTAGGTTGAATATAAAATATCCTCTGAAATCCTCTTTGATTGATTTGATCCTAACCAATACTCCTCATCGTTTTAATGCTTCTGGTGTTTTTGCAAATGACATAAGTGATCACTGTGTGAGAGATGGTCAAATTCCTAAGAAATCTCCACGTGTTATTAGGAAAAGAAACTGGAAGCGGTTTGATATTCCAGGTTTTTTACATGATGTAACCAGCATTGAATGGAATAGAATAGAATTAATCCCTGATGTTGAACTAGCCTTTTCTTCCTTCCACAACGTATTCCAGGATGTATGCAATAGGCCCCTTTAAATACATTCAGGATTAAGGGCAGAGAGAACCCTTGGTTTACTGAGGAACTTCCTAAAATCATAAGGGAATTAAATGCTATGTGGGCTAAAGCAAGAGGGACTGGTTTGGCAGATGATTGGATGGCTTTTAAACGTCTTCGAAATATGGGTGTGGCTATGATCCGTAAATTGAAAGCAGACCACTACCTGAAATCTACTTCACATCATTTAAATAATCCATCCAAATTTTGGCATGTAGTGAAAGATTTGGAGTGCAGAAAGATACACAGCTTCCTAAACAATTGTTGGTCGACACACAGATTGCAGCTGTTAGAACCTCCATTCTGAAAGCCTTGAACCAACATTTTTTAGATGCAGGCAGTTTATTTGAAAAGGTCAAAGGTATAATTGAGCCCCCTATGAATTTACCTGACACCCCTGTGTACTCCTTCACCAGGTTTTCCTTTTCATCCTTCTCTGTTTCAGAAGTGTGTAAAGCCCTGAAAGAAATTGATTTTAAAATATCCCCTGGTCCTGATGAACTAGACCCTCCTACGCCTAGCCGAAGACATCAAAAAAAAATTGAGCCGGAGACGTTAGCCGTTCGTTACCAAGGCAAAACAGAAGTCAATCCCACTTCCTTCAGAGTATCGGAAGTGGACGGTCACGTCAAAGAAATAGTTTTTTTCCAACCACAGACCAAGAGGAGCACAAAAATTTCTTCTCTGACATCCTCTTTACACCAATAGGAAGGCGTATAGAGTGTCAGCAGACTCCTAAGTGTTAAGACCATGTATAGGCATCAAGTTGAAAAGAGCATCGATTTCTGACATTTCACTTCCTGGTCAGGAAAAGTGCTGCAGAAGGACTTCTGTTTCACTCAGAGAAATAATTCCAACTCTTTTAGAAACTAGAAAGTGTTTTCTATCCAAAAAGAATAATAATATTCATATTGTACGAGCAAGATTTGAGTAGGAGGCCGTTTGAAATGGGCACGATTTCACTGGCTACTCAACACTTTGCCTTGCAGCCATAAGAAGTTAACATGTATTTTTAACCTCACGCTTGATGTTAAGGAAATCCCCAAGTTATGGAAATCTGCTTTGTACTGCGTCCCCTGAAAGGTGGAGATCCTTCGCTACTTGACAACTATCGACCCATATCAACATCGTCTGTACTGCGTCCCCTGAAAGGTGGAGATCCTTCGCTACTTGACAACTATCGACCCATATCAACATCGTCTGTACTGCGTCCCCTGAAAGGTGGAGATCCTTCGCTACTTGACAACTATCGACCCATATCAACATCGTCTGTACTGCGTCCCCTGAAAGGTGGAGATCCTTCGCTACTTGACAACTATCGACCCATATCAACATCGTCTGTACTGCGTCCCCTGAAAGGTGGAGATCCTTCGCTACTTGACAACTAGCGACCCATATCAACATTGTCTGTACTGCGTCCCCTGAAAGGTGGAGATTCTTCGCTACTTGACAACTATCGACCCATATCAAAATCGTCTGTACTGCGTCCCCTGAAAAGTGGAGATCCTTCACTACTTGACAACTATCGACCCATATCAACATTGTCTGTACTGCGTCCCCTGAAAGGTGGAGATCCTTCACTACTTGACAACTAGCGACCCATATCAAAATCGTCTGTATTGTCAAAGGTACTGGAGTCCTAAGTTAGTAGGCAGCTAAAGGCCTACTTCCAAGAAATCAACATCTGAAATGGAATCAGGTTTTAGGTCTGGCCACATCACTCTTTCAGCAACATTGAAGGTTTTAAATGACATCCACTGTGCTCTTGATAAGAAGTTACATTGTGTGTCTGTTTTTATTGATTTGTCGAAGGCTTTTGACACCGTGGACCATGCTGTTAGTGCAAAGGTTAAAATGTTGTGGAATTACTGGTCATGCTCTAGATTGGTTTATAAATTACCTGTCAAATCGTACACAATGTGTAATGGCGGATGGTTGTAAATCTGAGTCCATAGAGTTGTGCTCAGGTGTTCCGCAAGGTTCTATTGTGGGCCCACTGTTGTTCACTTTGTATATCAACAACATTGGGGATCTTATTGAAACAGCGGATGTTCCTTTTGTATATCAACAACATTGGGGATCTTAATGAAACAGCGGATGTTCATTTTGTATATCAACAACATTGGGGATCTTATTGAAACAGCGGATGTTCCTTTTGTATATCAACAACATTGGGGATCTTAATGAAACAGCGGATGTTCATTTTTATGCAGATGATACTGTTCTTTATTCAAGTGGTAGTAGTTTATCTTTAGTAGTTTATCTTTAGTAGTTTATCTTTAGTAGTTTATCTTTAGTAGTTTATCTTTAGTAGTTTATATTTAGTAGTTTATATTTAGTAGTTTATATTTAGTAGTTTATATTTAGTAGTTCATATTTAGTAGTTTATATTTAGTAGTTTATATTTAGTAGTTTATATTTAGTAGTTTATCTTTAGCTTTTGAAAATGCCCAAAGAGCATTTAACATCATACAACAGAATCTGTATGATTTAAAGCTGGTTCTAAATTAGGGTAAAACAAAATGCATGGTATTTTAAAATGCCAGGCATGTTACTAATCAAGTTATTGCTAAATTGGCTGGACATACTATAGAGCAAGTTAAAGTGTACAAATATTTGGGTGTGTGGGTTGATGATAATCTGAGTTTCACAGTGCGTGTAGAGAACTTGATAAGGAAGCTCAAGCTGAGAATAGGATTGTATTACCGGCATAAGGCTTGTTTTTCATTTGAGGCCAGGAAGGAGCTGGTACGATGTACATTACTGTCGGTTTTAGATTTTAGTGATGTTATATACACTGCTCAAAAAAATAAAGGGAACACTTAAACAACACAATGTAACTCCAAGTCAATCACACTTCTGTGAAATCAAACTGTCCACTTAGGAAGCAACACTGATTGACAATAAATTTCACATGCTGTTGTGCAAATGGAATAGACAAAAGGTGGAAATTATAGGTATTTAGCAAGACACCCCCAATAAAGGAGTGGTTCTGTAGGTGGTGACCACTGACCACTTCTCAGTTCCTATGCTTCCTGGCTGATGTTTTGGTCACTTTTGAATGCTGGCGGTGCTTTCACTCTAGTGGTAGCATGAGACGGAGTCTACAACCCACACAAGTGGCTCAGGTAGTGCAGTTCATCCAGGATGGCACATCAATGCGGGCTGTGGCAAGAAGGTTTGCTGTGTCTGTCAGCGTAGTGTCAAGAGCATGGAGGCCCTACCAGGAGACAGGCCAGTACATCAGGAGACGTGGAGGAGGCCGTAGGAGGGCAACAACCCAGCAGCAGGACCGCTACCTCCGCCTTTTGTGCAAGGAGGTGCACTGCCAGAGCCCTGCAAAATGACCTCCAGCAGGCCACCAATGGGCATCTCTGCATTTTGCTGTGTGAATGTATGGAGCTGTGTTGTCTCGTTGTTGTTTTTGCTTTTGTTTCGAATAAACACGTACCACGCTGCACTTTGGTCCTCCTCTCCTCTCTCCCGATGACAATCGTTACAGGTGCTTTGATCTTGCAACATTTCGGTTACTAGTCCAACGCTCTAACCACTAGGCTACCAGCCACCCATACACTCTAACCACTAGGCTACCTAATGAAGCTTGGCTCTGTGTTTTGCTGTGTGAATGTAATGAATTTGTCTCTGCGTTTTGCTGTGTGAATGTAATGAGTTTGTAAGGAGTTTGGTGAATGTTGCTTTGAATTTGTCCTTGTGGCTTTTTGATGGACTGACTGTCTTCAATGGACTGATCTCTCCCTCAGACTTTAAAATGAATATATCCTTTAAAACACTACTGAAGAGACGCTTAAATCAACACAGCTACATTTTCTGTTGAAGATTATTTCCATGTTATTCCTTAACACTGAATATGTCTCATTCAAGGAATGTCTGTGAAGTTTCTCTTTAGAATGAGATTAGTCCATTCCTCTCTCTGTTCAGCAGCAGCAATCATTTCTTAATCCCCTTTCAATTAAAATTCAAATTAGGAATGGAAAAACAATTAACTACATACTCAGACATTTATAGAGTATGTGCAAAATTGCAGAAAAAACATTTACCAACACAACAGGAAATGTGTAATGTTTAATGTGTTAAAAACACAGGTTTCTAAACTGTATAGTTCAAACACACAGTATAAAGTATTGATGGAACGTAGAGTTTAGCTAGTCTGTACAATAACCAATAGCCCTACTGATTAGACCCCACAGGGCTGTAGAATAACCAATAGCCCTACTGATTAGACCCCACAGGGCTGTATAATAACCAATAGCCCTACTGATTAGACCCCACAGGGCTGTACAATAACCAATAGCCCTACTGATTAGACCCCACAGGGCTGTATAATAACCAATAGCCCTACTGATTAGACCCCACAGGGCTGTACAATAACCAATAGCCCTACTGATTAGACCCACAGGGCTGTAGAATAACCAATAGCCCTACTGATTAGACCCACAGGGCTGTATAATAACCAATAGTCCTACTGATTAGACCCCACAGGGCTGTAGAATAACCAATAGCCCTACTGATTAGACCCCACAGGGCTGTATAATAACCAATAGCCCTACTGATTAGACCCCACAGGGCCGTAGAATAACCAATAGCCCTACTGATTAGACCCACAGGGCTGTAGAGTAACCAATAGCCCTACTGATTAGACCCCACAGGGCTGTATAATAACCAATAGCCCTACTGATTAGACCCACAGGGCTGTATAATAACCAATAGCCCTACTGATTAGACCCACAGGGCTGTAGAATAACCAATAGCCCTACTGATTAGACCCACAGGGCTGTAGAATAACCAATAGACCTACTGATTAGACCCACAGGGCTGTAGAATAACCAATAGCCCTACTGATTAGACCCACAGGGCTGTATAATAACCAATAGCCCTACTGATTAGACCCACAGGGCTGTATAATAACCAATAGCCCTACTGATTAGACCCACAGGGCTGTAGAATAACCAATAGCCCTACTGATTAGACCCACAGGGCTGTATAATAACCAATAGCCCTACTGATTAGACCCACAGGGCTGTAGAATAACCAATAGCCCTACTGATTAGACCCCACAGGGCTGTATAATAACCAATAGCCCTACTGATTAGACCCACAGGGCTGTATAATAACCAATAGCCCTACTGATTAGACAATGCAGCGCTTCAGAAATTTCAACACAAAAGCGTGTTTTCACCCACTCTGTATAAATGCCATACTCTAATGCCATATTTTGTCATAATTCACTCCCAGTTTAAACAATGTCTGTGTCAGAACTAGGACAAGTATTTCTCAGAAATAGCACAATTCAATTTCTCTCTCATCTGCACGAACATCTCATCTCACAGGGTCACGAAACAAATGAGTAACAGTGAGAGACACCGACAGATATAGATGAAATATTTCAAGAAGAAAAACCTTTTGAAACTCAATGAAAACCCGAGAGTCAACCACAAATCCTCTCTTCACACATTCCTGTTGGTAGGTCCTGCTGCTGGGGGAATGCTGGTGGTAAATCCTGCTGCTGGTGGAATGCTTTAAAGAAAGGCTCCTGTCTGATGATATTTAGGCCTCAATAGGAGATGAAACATGGTCTAACCTCAACAGAGCAGAGTCTGAGGAGCCTGCAGTCCTCCTGCAGGTCGTACCTCAGATCTGACTGTCTGAGGGGCTTGCAGTCCTCCTGCCGGTCGTACCTCAGATCTGACTGTCTGAGGGGCTTGCAGTCCTCCTGCCGGTCGTACCTCAGATCTGACTGTCTGAGGAGCCTGCAGTCCTCCTGCCGGTCGTACCTCAGATCTGACTGTCTGAGGAGCCTGCTGTCCTCCTGCAGGTCATAGTTCAGATCTGACTGTCTGAGGTGTCTGCGGTCCTCCTGCAGGTCATAGTTCAGATCTGACTGTCTGAGGTGTCTGCGGTCCTCCTGCAGGTCATAGTTCAGATCTGACAGTCTGAGGTGTCTGCGGTTCTCCTGCAGGTCATAGTTCAGATCTGACTGTCTGAGGTGTCTGCGGTCCTCCTGCAGGTCATAGTTCAGATCTGACAGTCTGAGGTGTCTGCGGTTCTCCTGCAGGTCATAGTTCAGATCTGACTGTCTGAGGTGTCTGCGGTTCTCCTGCAGGTCACAGTTCAGATCTGACTGTCTGAGGTGTCTGTGGTCCTCCTGCAGGTCGTACCTCAGATCTGACTGTCTGAGGGGTCTGTGGTTCTCCTGCAGGTCACAGCTCAGATCTGACCAGCCAGCTGTGATACAAGCAAGTATTTGACATACATCCATGTTTAGAACGATGGGAGATATTGTGGAATATCGGCCACCAGGGGCAACAGTGAGCACGGTTACTTTGTAGTAGTTTTGTAGGGCGATGGGGATGGTTGATGGGTGTTAGCATCTGCCTCTGATTTTAAAGGTTGCAAGTTCAAATCTAGTGATAGAAAGTATTTTTTGATATTTTTGTTTAAAGCCTATCCCGAACCTTAAACCTTACCTTAACCATTTGGAGTTCATCCCTGACCTTAAGTAAATGCCTGAACTTAACCTTAAACACTTTGACATTTGCCTAGATGTTAGAAATGAGATGCTTGAGAAATATGGATGAATGTCTAATTCTGGCATGAGACTGCGAGAGCTGGTAGGATCTGACAGGCCTTGTGGTCGACTGTTTATTAGAGCTGGTAGGATCTGACAGGCCTTGTCGTCGACTGTTTATTAGAGCTGGTAGGATCTGACAGGCCTTGTGGTCGACTGTTTATTAGAGCTGGTAGGATCTGACAGGCCTTGTGGTCGACTGTTTATTAGAGCTGGTAGGATCTGACAGGCCTTGTGGTCGACTGTTTCTTAGCCCACTAAGTTAGCATCCCAAATGTTACCACTTTCCCTACGAAGTGCACTACTTCTAACCAGAGACATATGGGCCCTAGTCAGAAGTATTACCATATGTATAGGGAATGAGGTGCCATTTTGGATGCTGCCTACAATTCCACCCACACCTCCACATCAGATGAATCTAGTCCTGCTTTCCTTTACATGCAGTTGGCTAATGAATGTCAATATTTGGGTTACACTGATTCCCCTGTTAATAAAGAGAAAGATTATGGGAGTGGTTTCCATCCATGGATGTAAGTGATGCCTTGGTCACATCTAGTCATGGATGTAAGTGATGCCTTGGTCACATCTAGTCATGGATGTAAGTGATGCCTTGTTCACCTCTGGCCATGGATGTAAGTGATGCCTTGGTCACATCTAGTCATGGATGTACGTGATGCCTTGGTCACATCTAGTCATGGATGTACGTGATGCCTTGGTCACATCTAGACATGGATGTACGTGATGCCTTGGTCACATCTAGACATGGATGTAAGTGATGACTCTCGTGGTGCCGTGGTCACCTCTGAGGTTGTGGATGGACCAGAGCGGAGGGAGGGTTAGGTTATGGTAAAGGAAGGGGCTCAATTCATGGAGCATGGTGCTTGCAAAACCAGGATCATGGGTCTGCATGACTGTCGCTTTTGAAAAATGACATATATTATTATACTATCTTAAGTGAAGAGAGGTTTTGGAGTTGACAGTCAGAGAGTGGTTGGGTCAGGTTCTGGTGGTGGAGAAAGGGCTGAAGTGCTGAGGAGTTTGGGGGTTTCAGCCCTCTGGATAAACTGAAATGATGGTGGGGTTGAGATGGAGGGGCATATGGCGTTGAAGGGAGGTTCAGGATGAGGTTGGAGGGAGGGGCAGGATGGGGTTGGAGGGAGTGGCAGAATGGGGTTGGAGGGAGGGGCAGGATGGGGTTGGAGGGAGGGGCAGGTTGGGGTTGGAGGGAGGGGCAGGTTGGGGTTGGAGGGAGGGGCAGAATGGGGTTGGAGGGAGGGGCAGGTTGGGGTTGGATGGTGGGGGCAGGTTTGGGTTGGAGGGAGGTTCAGGATGAGGTTGGAGGGAGGGGCAGGATAGGGTTGGAGGGAGGGGCAGGATGGGGTTGGAGGGAGGGGCAGGTTGGGGTTGGATGGAGGGGCAGGTTGGGGTTGGAGGGAGGGGCAGAATGGGGTTGAAGGAGGGGCAGGATGGGGTTGGAGGGAGGGGCAGGATGGGGTTAAAGGAGGGGCAGAATGGGGTTGAAGGAGGGGTAGAATGGGGTTGAAGGAGGGGCAGGTTGGGGTTGAAGGAGGGGCAGGTTGGGGTTGGAAGTAGGGGAAGCCTGGGGTTGGAGGGAGGGGCAGGTTGGGGTTGGAGGGAGGGGCAGGTTGGGGTTGGATGGGAGGGACAGGTTGGGGTTGAAGGAGGGGCAGGTTGGGGTTGGAAGTAGTGGAAGGCTGGGGTTGGAGGGAGGGGCAGGTTGGGGTTGGAGGGAGGGGCAGGTTGGGGTTGGAGGGAGGGGCAGGTTGGGGTTGGAGGGAGGGGCAGGTTGGGGTTGAAGGAGGGGCAGGATGGGGTTGGAAGGAGGGGCAGGTTGGGGTTGGATGGTTGTGCAGGTTGGGGTTGGAAGTAGGGGAAGGCTGGGGTTGGAGGGAGGGGCAGGTTGGGGTTGGAGGGAGGGGCAGGTTGGGGTTGAAGGAGGGGCAGGATGGGGTTGGAGGGAGGGGCAGGATGGGGTTAAAGGAGGGGCAGAATGGGGTTGAAGGAGGGGTAGAATGGGGTTGAAGGAGGGGCAGAATTGGGTTGAAGGAGGGGCAGGTTGGGGTTGAAGGAGGGGCAGAATGGGGTTGAAGGAGGGGCAGGTTGGGGTTGAAGGAGGGGCAGGATGGGGTTGGAGGGAGGGGCAGGATGGGGTTGGAGGGAGGGGCAGGATGGGGTTGAAGGAGGGGCAGGATGGGGTTGGAGGGAGGGGCAGGTTGGGGTTGGAGGGATGGGTAGAATGGGGTGGAGGAGGGGCAGGTTGGGGTTGAAGGAGGGGCAGGATGGGGTTGGAGGGAGGGGCAGGATGGGGTTGGAGGCAGGGGCAGGATGGGGTTGGATGGTGGGGCAGGTTGGGGTTGGATGGAGGGGCAGGATGGGGTTGAAGGCAGGGGAAGGCTGTGCGTAGAGAGAGAGTTTCATCCCTCTGCATGAGTCAGTGTCAGATCCAATGGAAATCAAATATTAAACAAGTGATTTATGTGGTGCAGTTACATTGTTACCACATCTGACATATCATACACCATGTGTGGAGCAGAGCAGAAGCTAGCTGGAAATGCTAACAAGTCCTCACTCTTAATCGGCCCCACGTTAAAATGTAATAGCTTCCTCTGATTCTCCCCCAGCTAACCACAGTTAAGTGGATGGCAGGGAAAGGAGGTCTGGCAGGGAGAGGAGTTCTGGGAGCCAGTTGTGTTTGAATCATACTTCAGCTGTAACAGACTTTCCAACTGAAGGAAAATGATTCAGCTCAGTATGTTACGTCTCAGTCTAAAATGGAAGTGTATTCCCTAGATAGTGCACTGCTTTTGACCAGCTTTTCAAACCTCTTTACCCTGTAAATTACTGCACTGTAAAGGGAATAGGGAGCAAGTTGGGGTGGGATGACATCGGCTGTATAGGAGTTTCATGCTGCTTCAGGTCAGTTCGTTAGCTGCTTCAGGTCAGTACGTTAGCTCCTTCAGTTCAGTACGTTAGCTGCTTCAGTTCAGTACGTTAGCTGCTTCAGTTCAGTACGTTAGCTGCTTCAGGTCAGTGCGTTAGGTGCTTCAGGTCAGTACGTTAGCTGCTTCAGGTCAGTACGTTAGCTGCTTCAGGTCAGTACGTTAGCTGCTTCAGTTCAGTACGTTAGCTGCTTCAGGTCAGTGCGTTAGGTGCTTCAGGTCAGTACGTTAGCTGCTTCAGGTCAGTACGTTAGCTGCTTCAGGTCAGTACGTTAGCTGCTTCAGGTCAGTACGTTAGCTGCTTCAGTTCAGTACGTTAGCTGCTTCAGGTCAGTACGTTAGCTGCTTCAGTTCAGTACGTTAGCTGCTTCAGTTCAGTACGTTAGCTGCTTCAGGTCAGTACGTTAGCTGCTTCAGGTCAGTACGTTAGCTCCTGCAGGTCAGTACGTTAGCTGCCTCAGTTCAGTTCGTTAGCTGCTTCAGTTCAGTACGTTAGCCGCTTCAGTACAGTGCATTAGCCGCTTCAGGTCAGTGCGTTAGGTGCTTCAGGTCAGTACGTTAGCTGCTTCAGGTCAGTACGTTAGCTGCTTCAGTTCAGTACGTTAGCTGCTTCAGGTCAGAACGTTAGCTGCTTCAGCTCAGTACGTTAGCTGCTTCAGTTCAGTACATTAGCTGCTTCAGTTCAGTACGTTAGCTGCTTCAGTTCAGTACGTTAGCTGCTTCAGGTCAGTACGTTAGCTGCTTCAGGTCAGTACGTTAGCTCCTGCAGGTCAGTACGTTAGCTGCCTCAGTTCAGTTCGTTAGCTGCTTCAGTTCAGTACGTTAGCCGCTTCAGTACAGTGCATTAGCCGCTTCAGGTCAGTGCGTTAGGTGCTTCAGGTCAGTACGTTAGCTACTTCAGGTCAGTACGTTAGCTCCTTCAGGTCAGTACGTTAGCTGCCTCAGTTCAGTTCGTTAGCTGCTTCAGTTCAGTACGTTAGCTGCTTCAGGTCAGTACGTTAGCCGCTTCAGTTCAGTGCGTTAGCCGCTTCAGGTCAGTGCGTTAGGTGCTTCAGGTCAGTACGTTAGCTGCTTCAGGTCAGTACGTTAGCTGCTTCAGGTCAGTACGTTAGCTGCTTCAGTTCAGTACGTTAGCTGCTTCAGGTCAGTACGTTAGCTGCTTCAGGTCAGTACGTTAGCTGCTTCAGGTCAGTACGTTAGCTCCTTCAGGTCAGTACGTTAGCTGCTTCAGGTCAGTACGATAGGTGCTTCAGGTCAGTACGTTAGCTGCTTCAGGTCAGTACGTTAGCTGCTTCAGGTCAGTACGTTAGCTGCTTCAGGTCAGTACGTTAGCTTCTTCAGTTCAGGACATTAGCTGCTTCAGGTCAGTACGTTAGCTGCTTCAGTTCAGTACGTTAGCTGCTTCAGTTCAGTACGTTAGCTGCTTCAATTCAGTACGTTAGCTGCTTCAGTTCAGTACGTTAGCTGCTTCAGTTCAGTACGTTAGCTCCTTCAGGTCAGTACGTTAGCTGCCTCAGTTCAGTTCGTTAGCTGCCTCAGTTCAGTACGTTAGCTGCTTCAGTTCAGTACATTAGCTGCTTCAGTTCAGTGCGTTAGCTGCTTCAGTTCAGTACGTTAGCTGCTTCAGTTCAGTACATTAGCTGCTTCAGGTCAGTACGTTAGCTGCTTCAGTTCAATACGTCAGCTGCTTCAGGTCAGTACGTTAGCTGCTTCAGTTCAGTACGTTAGCTGCTTCAGTTCAGTACGTTAGCTGCTTCAGTTCAGTACGTTAGCTGCTTCAGGTCAGTACGTTAGCTGCTTCAGGTCAGTACATTAGCTGCCTCAGTTCAGTACGTTAGCTGCTTCAGTTCAGTACGTTAGCTGCTTCAGTTCAGTACGTTAGCTGCTTCAGTTCAGTACGTTAGCAGCTTCAGGTCAGTATGTTAGCTGCTTCAGGTCAGAAAGTTAGCTGCTTCCGTTCAGTACGTTAGCTGCTTCCGTTAAGTACGTTAGCTGCTACAGTTCAGTACGTTAGCTGCTTCAGGTCAGTACGTTAGCTGCTTCAGTTCAGTACGTTAGATGCCTCAGTTCAGTACGTTAGCTGCTTCAGTTCAGTACATTAGCTGCTTCAGTTCAGTGCGTTAGCTGCTTCAGTTCAGTACGTTAGCTGCTTCAGTTCAGTACATTAGCTGCTTCAGGTCAGTACGTTAGCTGCTTCAGTTCAATACGTCAGCTGCTTCAGGTCAGTACGTTAGCTGCTTCAGTTCAGTACGTTAGCTGCTTCAGTTCAGTACGTTAGCTGCTTCAGTTCAGTACGTTAGCTGCTTCAGGTCAGTACGTTAGCTGCTTCAGGTCAGTACATTAGCTGCCTCAGTTCAGTACGTTAGCTGCTTCAGTTCAGTACGTTAGCTGCTTCAGTTCAGTACGTTAGCTGCTTCAGTTCAGTACGTTAGCAGCTTCAGGTCAGTACGTTAGCTGCTTCAGTTCAGTACGTTAGCTGCTTCAGGTCAGTACGTTAGCTGCTTCAGGTCAGTACGTTAGCTGCTTCAGGTCAGTACGTTAGCTGCTTCAGGTCAGTACGTTAGCTGCTTCAGGTCAGTACGATAGGTGCTTCAGGTCAGTACGTTAGCTGCTTCAGGTCAGTACGTTAGCTGCTTCAGGTCAGTACGTTAGCTGCTTCAGGTCAGTACGTTAGCTTCTTCAGTTCAGTACGTTAGCTGCTTCAGGTCAGTACGTTAGCTGCTTCAGTTCAGTACGTTAGCTGCTTCAGTTCAGTACGTTAGCTGCTTCAATTCAGTACGTTAGCTGCTTCAGTTCAGTACTTTAGCTGCTTCAGTTCAGTACGTTAGCTCCTTCAGGTCAGTACGTTAGCTGCCTCAGTTCAGTACGTTAGCTGCTTCAGTTCAGTACATTAGCTGCTTCAGTTCAGTGCGTTAGCTGCTTCAGTTCAGTACGTTAGCTGCTTCAGTTCAGTACATTAGCTGCTTCAGGTCAGTACGTTAGCTGCTTCAGTTCAATACGTCAGCTGCTTCAGGTCAGTACGTTAGCTGCTTCAGTTCAGTACGTTAGCTGCTTCAGTTCAGTACGTTAGCTGCTTCAGTTCAGTACGTTAGCTGCTTCAGGTCAGTACGTTAGCTGCTTCAGGTCAGTACATTAGCTGCCTCAGTTCAGTACGTTAGCTGCTTCAGTTCAGTACGTTAGCTGCTTCAGTTCAGTACGTTAGCTGCTTCAGTTCAGTACGTTAGCAGCTTCAGGTCAGTACGTTAGCTGCTTCAGGTCAGAAAGTTAGCTGCTTCCGTTCAGTACGTTAGCTGCTTCCGTTAAGTACGTTAGCTGCTACAGTTCAGTACGTTAGCTGCTTCAGGTCAGTACGTTAGCTGCTTCAGTTCAGTACGTTAGCTGCTTCAGTTCAGTACGTTAGCTGCTTCAGTTCAGTACGTTAGCTGCTTCAGTTCAGTACGTTAGCTGCTTCAGTTCAGTGCAGTAGCTGCTTCAGGTCAGTACGTTAGCTGCTTCAGGTCAGTACGTTAGCTGCTTCAGGTCAGTACATTAGCTGCTTCAGGTCAGTACGTTAGCTGCTTCAGTTCAGTACGTTAGCTGCTTCAGTTCAGTACGTTAGCAGCTTCAGTTCAGTACGTTAGCAGCTTCAGGTCAGTACGTTAGCTGCTTCAGGTCAGAAAGTTAGCTGCTTCTGTTCAGTAAGTTAGCTGCCTCCGTTCAGTACGTTAGCTGCTACAGTTCAGTACGTTAGCTGCTTCAGGTCAGTACGTTAGCTGCTTCAGTTCAGTACGTTAGCTGCTTCAGTTCAGTACGTTAGCTGCTTCAGTTCAGTACGTTAGCTGCTTCAGTTCAGTGCAGTAGCTGCTTCAGTTCAGTACGTTAGCTGCTTCAGTTCAGTACGTTAGCTGCTTCAGTTCAGTACGTTAGCTGCCTCCGTTTAGTACGTTAGCTGCTTCAGGTCAGTACGTTAGCTGCTTCAGGTCAGTACGTTAGGTGCTTCAGGTCAGTACGTTAGCTGCTTCAGGTCAGTACGTTAGCTGCTTCAGTTCAGTACGTTAGCTGCTTCAGGTCAGTACGTTAGCTGCTTCAGTTCAGTACGTTAGCTGCTTCAGTTCAGTACGTTAGCTGCTTCAGGTCAGTACGATAGGTGCTTCAGGTCAGTACGTTAGCTGCTTCAGGTCAGTACGTTAGCTGCTTCAGGTCAGTACGTTAGCTGCTTCAGGTCAGTACGTTAGCTCCTTCAGTTCAGTACGTTAGCTGCTTCAGTTCAGTACGTTAGCTGCTTCAGGTCAGTACGTTAGCTGCTTCAGTTCAGTACGTTAGCTGCTTCAGTTCAGTACGTTAGCCGCTTCAGGTCAGTGCGTTTGGTGCTTCAGGTCAGTACGTTAGCTGCTTCAGGTCAGGACGTTAGCTGCTTCAGGTCAGTACGTTAGCTGCTTCAGTTCAGTACGTTAGCTGCTTCAGGTCAGTACGTTAGCTGCTTCAGGTCAGTACGTTAGCTGCTTCAGGTCAGTACGTTAGCTGCTTCAGGTCAGTACGTTAGCTGCTTCAGGTCAGTACATTAGCTGCTTCAGGTCAGTACGTTAGCTCCTTCAGTTCAGTACGTTAGCTGCTTCAGGTCAGTACGTTAGCTGCTTCAGTTCAGTACGTTAGCTGCTTCAGTTCAGTACGTTAGCTGCTTCAGTTCAGTACGTTAGCTGCTTCAGGTCAGTACGTTAGCTGCTTCAGTTCAGTACGTTAGCTCCTTCAGGTCAGTACGTTAGCTGCCTCAGTTCAGTTCGTTAGCTGCCTCAGTTCAGTACGTTAGTTGCTTCAGGTCAGTACGTTAGCTGCTTCAGTTCAGTACGTTAGCTGCTTCAGTTCAGTACGTTAGCTGCTTCAGGTCAGTACGTTAGCTGCTTCAGTTCAATACGTCAGCTGCTTCAGGTCAGTACGTTAGCTGCTACAGTTCAGTACGTTAGCTGCTTCAGGTCAGTACGTTAGCTGCTTCAGTTCAGTACGTTAGCTGCTTCAGTTCAGTACGTTAGCTGCCTACGTTTAGTACGTTAGCTGCTTCAGGTCAGTACGTTAGCTGCTTCAGTTCAGTACGTTAGCTGCTTCAGTTAAGTACGTTAGCTGCTTCAGGTCAGTACGTTAGCTGCTTCAGTTCAGTACGTTAGGTGCTTCAGTTCAGTACGTTAGCTGCTTCAGTTCAGTACGTTAGCTGCTTCAGGTCAGTACGTTAGCTGCTTCAGGTCAGTACGTTAGCTGCTTCAGGTCAGTACGATAGGTGCTTCAGGTCAGTACGTTAGTTGCTTCAGGTCAGTACGTTAGCTGCTTCAGTTCAGTAAGTTAGCTGCTTCAGTTCAGTACGTTAGCTGCTTCAGTTCAGTACGTTAGCTGCTTCAGGTCAGTATGTTAGCTGCTTCATGTCAGTACGTTAGCTGCTTCAGGTCAGTACGTTAGCTGCTTCAGGTCAGTACGTTAGCTGCTTCAGTTCAGTACGTTAGCTGCTTCAGTTCAGTACGTTAGCTGCTTCAGGTCAGTACGTTAGCTGCTTCAGGTCAGTACGTTAGCTGCTTCAGTTCAGTACGATAGGTGCTTCAGGTCAGTACGTTAGCTGCTTCAGGTCAGTACGTTAGCTGCTTCAGGTCAGTACGTTAGCTGCTTCAGGTCAGTACGTTAGCTGCTTCAGGTCAGTACGTTAGCTGCTTCAGGTCAGTACGTTAGCTGCTTCAGGTCAGTACGTTAGCTGCTTCAGTTCAGTACGTTAGCTGCTTCAGGTCAGTACGTTAGCTGCTTCAGGTCAGTACGTTAGCTGCTTCAGGTCAGTACGATAGGTGCTTCAGGTCAGTACGTTAGCTGCTTCAGGTCAGTACGTTAGCTGCTTCAGGTCAGTACGTTAGCTGCTTCAGGTCAATACGTTAGCTCCTTCAGTTCAGTACGTTAGCTGCTTCAGGTCAGAACGTTAGCTGCTTCAGTTCAGTACGTTAGCTGCTTCAGTTCAGTACGTTAGCTGCTTCAGTTCAGTACGTTAGCTGCTTCAGTTCAGTACGTTAGCTGCTTCAGTTCAGTACGTTAGCTGCTTCAGGTCAGTACGTTAGCTGCTTCAGGTCAGTACGTTAGCTGCTTCAGTTCAGTACGTTAGCTCCTTCAGGTCAGTACGTTAGCTGCCTCAGTTCAGTTCGTTAGCTGCCTCAGTTCAGTACGTTAGCTGCTTCAGTTCAGTACGTTAGCTGCTTCAGTTCAGTACGTTAGCTGCTTCAGTTCAGTACGTTAGCTGCTTCAGTTCAGTACGTTAGCTGCTTCAGGTCAGTACGTTAGCTGCTTCAGTTCAATACGTCAGCTGCTTCAGGTCAGTACGTTAGCTGCTTCAGTTCAGTACGTTAGCTGCTTCAGTTCAGTACGTTAGCTGCTTCCGTTCAGTACGTTAGCTGCTACAGTTCAGTACGTTAGCTGCTTCAGGTCAGTACGTTAGCTGCTTCAGTTCAGTACGTTAGCTGCTTCAGTTCAGTACGTTAGCTGCTTCAGTTCAGTACGTTAGCTGCTTCAGTTCAGTGCAGTAGCTGCTTCAGTTCAGTACGTTAGCTGCTTCAGTTCAGTACGTTAGTTGCTTCAGTTCAGTACGTTAGCTGCCTACGTTTAGTACGTTAGCTGCTTCAGGTCAGTACGTTAGCTGCTTCAGTTCAGTACGTTAGCTGCTTCAGTTAAGTACGTTAGCTGCTTCAGGTCAGTACGTTAGCTGCTTCAGTTCAGTACGTTAGGTGCTTCAGTTCAGTACGTTAGCTGCTTCAGTTCAGTACGTTAGCTGCTTCAGGTCAGTACGTTAGCTGCTTCAGGTCAGTACGTTAGGTGCTTCAGGTCAGTACGATAGGTGCTTCAGGTCAGTACGTTAGTTGCTTCAGGTCAGTACGTTAGCTGCTTCAGTTCAGTAAGTTAGCTGCTTCAGTTCAGTAAGTTAGCTGCTTCAGTTCAGTACGTTAGCTGCTTCATTTCAGTACGTTAGCTGCTTCAGGTCAGTATGTTAGCTGCTTCATGTCAGTACGTTACCTGCTTCAGGTCAGTACGTTAGCTCCTTCAGGTCAGTACGTTAGCTGCTTCAGTTCAGTACGTTAGCTGCTTCAGTTCAGTACGTTAGCTGCTTCAGGTCAGTACGTTAGCTGCTTCAGGTCAGTACGTTAGCTGCTTCAGGTCAGTACGATAGGTGCTTCAGGTCAGTACGTTAGCTGCTTCAGGTCAGTACGTTAGCTGCTTCAGGTCAGTACGTTAGCTGCTTCAGGTCAGTACGTTAGCTGCTTCAGGTCAGTACGTTAGCTGCTTCAGGTCAGTACGTTAGCCGCTTCAGGTCAGTACGTTAGCTGCTTCAGTTCAGTACGTTAGCTGCTTCAGGTCAGTACGTTAGCTGCTTCAGGTCAGTACGTTAGCTGCTTCAGGTCAGTACGATAGGTGCTTCAGGTCAGTACGTTAGCTGCTTCAGGTCAGTACGTTAGCTGCTTCAGGTCAGTACGTTAGCTGCTTCAGGTCAGTACGTTAGCTGCTTCAGGTCAATACGTTAGCTCCTTCAGTTCAGTACGTTAGCTGCTTCAGGTCAGAACGTTAGCTGCTTCAGTTCAGTACGTTAGCTGCTTCAGTTCAGTACGTTAGCTGCTTCAGTTCAGTACGTTAGCTGCTTCAGTTCAGTACGTTAGCTGCTTCAGGTCAGTACGTTAGCTGCTTCAGGTCAGTACGTTAGCTCCTTCAGGTCAGTACGTTAGCTGCCTCAGTTCAGTTCGTTAGCTGCTTCAGTTCAGTACGTTAGCCGCTTCAGTTCAGTGCGTTAGCCGCTTCAGGTCAGTGCGTTAGGTGCTTCAGGTCAGTACGTTAGCTGCTTCAGGTCAGTACGTTAGCTGCTTCAGGTCAGTACGTTAGCTGCTTCAGGTCAGTACGTTAGCTGCTTCAGGTCAGTACGTTAGCTGCTTCAGGTCAGTACGTTAGCTGCTTCAGGTCAGTACGTTAGCTGCTTCAGTTCAGTACGTTAGCTGCTTCAGTTCAGTACGTTAGCTGCTTCAGTTCAGTACGTTAGCTGCTTCAGGTCAGTACGTTAGCTGCTTCAGGTCAGTACGTTAGCTGCTTCAGGTCAGTACGTTAGCTGCTTCAGGTCAGTACGATAGGTGCTTCAGGTCAGTACGTTAGCTGCTTCAGGTCAGTACGTTAGCTGCTTCAGGTCAGTACGTTAGCTGCTTCAGGTCAGTACGTTAGCTGCTTCAGGTCAATACGTTAGCTCCTTCAATTCAGTACGTTAGCTGCTTCAGGTCAGAACGTTAGCTGCTTCAGTTCAGTACGTTAGCTGCTTCAGTTCAGTACGTTAGCTGCTTCAGTTCAGTACGTTAGCTGCTTCAGTTCAGTACGTTAGCTGCTTCAGGTCAGTACGTTAGCTGCTTCAGTTCAATACGTCAGCTGCTTCAGGTCAGTACGTTAGCTGCTTCAGTTCAGTATGTTAGCTGCTTCAGTTCAGTACGTTAGCTGCTTCCGTTCAGTACGTTAGCTGCTTCAGGTCAGTACGTTAGCTGCTTCAGTTCAGTACGTTAGCTGCTTCAGTTCAGTACTTTAGTTGCTTCAGTTCAGTACGTTAGCTGCTTCAGTTCAGTACGTTAGCTGCTTCAGTTCAGTGCAGTAGCTGCTTCAGTTCAGTACGTTAGCTGCTTCAGTTCAGTACGTTAGCTGCTTCAGTTCAGTACGTTAGCTGCCTACGTTTAGTACGTTAGCTGCTTCAGGTCAGTACGTTAGCTGCTTCAGTTCAGTACGTTAGCTGCTTCAGTTAAGTACGTTAGGTGCTTCAGGTCAGTACGTTAGCTGCTTCAGTTCAGTACGTTAGGTGCTTCAGTTCAGTACGTTAGCTGCTTCAGTTCAGTACGTTAGCTGCTTCAGGTCAGTACGTTAGCTGCTTCAGGTCAGTACGTTAGGTGCTTCAGGTCAGTACGATAGGTGCTTCAGGTCAGTACGTTAGTTGCTTCAGGTCAGTACGTTAGCTGCTTCAGTTCAGTAAGTTAGCTGCTTCAGTTCAGTAAGTTAGCTGCTTCAGTTCAGTACGTTAGCTGCTTCAGTTCAGTACGTTAGCTGCTTCAGGTCAGTATGTTAGCTGCTTCATGTCAGTACTTTAGCTGCTTCAGGTCAGTACGTTAGCTCCTTCAGGTCAGTACGTTAGCTGCTTCAGTTCAGTACGTTAGCTGCTTCAGTTCAGTACGTTAGCTGCTTCAGGTCAGTACGTTAGCTGCTTCAGGTCAGTACGTTAGCTGCTTCAGGTCAGTACGATAGGTGCTTCAGGTCAGTACGTTAGCTGCTTCAGGTCAGTACGTTAGCTGCTTCAGGTCAGTACGTTAGCTGCTTCAGGTCAGTACGTTAGCTGCTTCAGGTCAGTACGTTAGCTGCTTCAGGTCAGTACGTTAGCTGCTTCAGGTCAGTACGTTAGCTGCTTCAGTTCAGTACGTTAGCTGCTTCAGGTCAGTACGTTAGCTGCTTCAGGTCAGTACGTTAGCTGCTTCAGGTCAGTACGATAGGTGCTTCAGGTCAGTACGTTAGCTGCTTCAGGTCAGTACGTTAGCTGCTTCAGGTCAGTACGTTAGCTGCTTCAGGTCAGTACGTTAGCTGCTTCAGGTCAATACGTTAGCTCCTTCAGTTCAGTACGTTAGCTGCTTCAGGTCAGAACGTTAGCTGCTTCAGTTCAGTACGTTAGCTGCTTCAGTTCAGTACGTTAGCTGCTTCAGTTCAGTACGTTAGCTGCTTCAGTTCAGTACGTTAGCTGCTTCAGTTCAGTACGTTAGCTGCTTCAGGTCAGTACGTTAGCTGCTTCAGGTCAGTACGTTAGCTCCTTCAGGTCAGTACGTTAGCTGCCTCAGTTCAGTTCGTTAGCCGCTTCAGTTCAGTACGTTAGCCGCTTCAGTTCAGTGCGTTAGCCGCTTCAGGTCAGTGCGTTAGGTGCTTCAGGTCAGTACGTTAGCTGCTTCAGGTCAGTACGTTAGCTGCTTCAGGTCAGTACGTTAGCTGCTTCAGGTCAGTACGTTAGCTGCTTCAGGTCAGTACGTTAGCTGCTTCAGGTCAGTACGTTAGCTGCTTCAGGTCAGTACGTTAGCTGCTTCAGTTCAGTACGTTAGCTGCTTCAGTTCAGTACGTTAGCTGCTTCAGTTCAGTACGTTAGCTGCTTCAGGTCAGTACGTTAGCTGCTTCAGGTCAGTACGTTAGCTGCTTCAGGTCAGTACGTTAGCTGCTTCAGGTCAGTACGATAGGTGCTTCAGGTCAGTACGTTAGCTGCTTCAGGTCAGTACGTTAGCTGCTTCAGGTCAGTACGTTAGCTGCTTCAGGTCAGTACGTTAGCTGCTTCAGGTCAATACGTTAGCTCCTTCAATTCAGTACGTTAGCTGCTTCAGGTCAGAACGTTAGCTGCTTCAGTTCAGTACGTTAGCTGCTTCAGTTCAGTACGTTAGCTGCTTCAGTTCAGTACGTTAGCTGCTTCAGTTCAGTACGTTAGCTGCTTCAGGTCAGTACGTTAGCTGCTTCAGGTCAGTACGTTAGCTCCTTCAGGTCAGTACGTTAGCTGCCTCAGTTCAGTTCGTTAGCTGCTTCAGTTCAGTACGTTAGCCGCTTCAGTTCAGTACGTTAGCCGCTTCAGTTCAGTGCGTTAGCCGCTTCAGGTCAGTGCGTTAGCCGCTTCAGGTCAGTACGTTAGCCGCTTCAGGTCAGTACGTTAGCCGCTTCAGGTCAGTACGTTAGCCGCTTCAGTTCAGTACGTTAGCTGCTTCAGGTCAGTACGTTAGCTGCTTCAGGTCAGTACGTTAGCTGCTTCAGGTCAGTACGTTAGCTGCTTCAGGTCAGTACGTTAGCTGCTTCAGGTCAGTACGATAGGTGCTTCAGGTCAGTACGTTAGCTGCTTCAGGTCAGTACGTTAGCTGCTTCAGGTCAGTACGTTAGCTGCTTCAGGTCAGTACGTTAGCTCCTTCAGTTCAGTACGTTAGCTGCTTCAGGTCAGTACGTTAGCAGCTTCAGTTCAGTACGTTAGCTGCTTCAGTTCAGTACGTTAGCTGCTTCAGTTCAGTACGTTAGCTGCTTCAGTTCAGTACGTTAGCTGCTTCAGTTCAGTACGTTAGCTGCTTCAGTTCAGTACGTTAGCTGCCTCCGTTTAGTACGTTAGCTGCTTCAGTTCAGTACGTTAGCAGCTTCAGGTCAGTACGTTAGCTGCTTCAGTTCAGTACGTTAGCTGCTTCAGTTCAGTACGTTAGCTGCTTCAGTTCAGTACGTTAGCTGCTTCAGTTCAGTGCAGTAGCTGCTTCAGTTCAGTACGTTAGCTGCTTCAGTTCAGTACGTTAGCTGCTTCAGTTCAGTACGTTAGCTGCCTACGTTTAGTACGTTAGCTGCTTCAGGTCAGTACGTTAGCTGCTTCAGTTCAGTACGTTAGCTGCTTCAGTTAAGTACGTTAGCTGCTTCAGGTCAGTACGTTAGCTGCTTCAGTTCAGTACGTTAGGTGCTTCAGTTCAGTACGTTAGCTGCTTCAGTTCAGTACGTTAGCTGCTTCAGGTCAGTACGTTAGCTGCTTCAGGTCAGTACGTTAGGTGCTTCAGGTCAGTACGATAGGTGCTTCAGGTCAGTACGTTAGTTGCTTCAGGTCAGTACGTTAGCTGCTTCAGTTCAGTAAGTTAGCTGCTTCAGTTCAGTACGTTAGCTGCTTCATGTCAGTACGTTAGCTGCTTCAGGTCAGTACGTTAGCTGCTTCAGGTCAGTACTTTAGCTGCTTCAGTTCAGTACGTTAGCTGCTTCAGTTCAGTACGTTAGCTGCTTCAGGTCAGTACGTTAGCTGCTTCAGGTCAGTACGTTAGCTGCTTCAGGTCAGTACGATAGGTGCTTCAGGTCAGTACGTTAGCTGCTTCAGGTCAGTACGTTAGCTGCTTCAGTTCAGTACGTTAGCTGCCTCCGTTTAGTACGTTAGCTGCTTCAGGTCAGTACGTTAGCTGCTTCAGGTCAGTACGTTAGCTGCTTCAGGTCAGTACGTTAGCTGCTTCAGGTCAGTACGTTAGCTGCTTCAGTTCAGTACGTTAGCTGCTTCAGGTCAGTACGTTAGCTGCTTCAGGTCAGTACGTTAGCTGCTTCAGGTCAGTACGATAGGTGCTTCAGGTCAGTACGTTAGCTGCTTCAGGTCAGTACGTTAGCTGCTTCAGGTCAGTACGTTAGCTGCTTCAGGTCAGTACGTTAGCTGCTTCAGTTCAGTACGTTAGCTGCTTCAGTTCAGTACGTTAGCAGCTTCAGGTCAGTACGTTAGCTGCTTCAGGTCAGAAAGTTAGCTGCTTCAGTTCAGTACGTTACCTGCTTCAGTTCAGTACGTTAGCTGCTTCAGTTCAGTGCAGTAGCTGCTTCAGTTCAGTACGTTAGCTGCTTCAGTTCAGTACGTTAGCTGCTTCTGTTCAGTGCGTTAGCTGCTTCAGTTCAGTACGTTAGCTGCTTCAGTTCAGTACGTTAGCTGCTTCAGTTCAGTACGTTAGCTGCCTCCGTTTAGTACGTTAGCTGCTTCAGGTCAGTACGTTAGCTGCTTGAGGTCAGTACGTTAGCTGCTTCAGGTCAGTACGTTAGCTGCTTCAGGTCAGTACGTTAGCTGCTTCAGTTCAGTACGTTAGCTGCTTCAGGTCAGTACGTTAGCTGCTTCAGGTCAGTACGTTAGCTGCTTCAGTTCAGTACGTTAGCTGCTTCAGTTCAGTACGTTAGCTGCTTCAGTTCAGTGCAGTAGCTGCTTCAGTTCAGTACGTTAGCTGCTTCAGTTCAGTACGTTAGCTGCTTCAGTTCAGTACGTTAGCTGCCTCCGTTTAGTACGTTAGCTGCTTCAGGTCAGTACGTTAGCTGCTTGAGGTCAGTACGTTAGCTGCTTCAGGTCAGTACGTTAGCTGCTTCAGGTCAGTACGTTAGCTGCTTCAGTTCAGTACGTTAGCTGCTTCAGGTCAGTACGTTAGCTGCTTCAGGTCAGTACGTTAGCTGCTTCAGGTCAGTACGTTAGCTGCTTCAGGTCAGTACGATAGGTGCTTCAGGTCAGTACGTTAGCTGCTTCAGGTCAGTACGTTAGCTGCTTCAGGTCAGTACGTTAGCTGCTTCAGGTCAGTACGTTAGCTCCTTCAGTTCAGTACGTTAGCTGCTTCAGGTCAGTACGTTAGCTGCTTCAGTTCAGTACGTTAGCTGCTTCAGTTCAGTACGTTAGCTGCTTCAGTTCAGTACGTTAGCTGCTTCAGGTCAGTACGTTAGCTGCTTCAGTTCAGTACGTTAGCTCCTTCAGGTCAGTGCGTTAGCTGCCTCAGTTCAGTTCGTTAGCTGCCTCAGTTCAGTTCGTTAGCTGCCTCAGTTCAGTACGTTAGCTGCTTCAGTTCAGTACGTTAGCTGCTTCAGTTCAGTACGTTAGCTGCTTCAGTTCAGTACGTTAGCTGCTTCAGTTCAGTACGTTAGCTGCTTCAGGTCAGTACGTTAGCTGCTTCAGTTCAATACGTCAGCTGCTTCAGGTCAGTACGTTAGCTGCTTCAGTTCAGTACGTTAGCTGCTTCAGTTCAGTACGTCAGCTGTTTCAGGTCAGTACGTTAGCTGCTTCTGTTCAGTACGTTAGCTGCTTCAGTTCAGTACGTTAGCTGCTTCAGTTCAGTACGTTAGCTGCTTCAGGTCAGTACGTTAGCTGCTTCAGGTCAGTACGTTAGCTGCTTCAGGTCAGTACGTTAGCTGCTTCAGTTCAGTACGTTAGCTGCTTCAGTTCAGTACGTTAGCAGCTTCAGGTCAGTACGTTAGCTGCTTCAGTTCAGTACGTTAGCTGCTTCAGTTCAGTACGTTAGCTGCTTCAGTTCAGTACGTTAGCTGCTTCAGTTCAGTGCAGTAGCTGCTTCAGTTCAGTACGTTAGCTGCTTCAGTTCAGTACGTTAGCTGCTTCAGTTCAGTACGTTAGCTGCCTACGTTTAGTACGTTAGCTGCTTCAGGTCAGTACGTTAGCTGCTTCAGTTCAGTACGTTAGCTGCTTCAGTTAAGTACGTTAGCTGCTTCAGGTCAGTACGTTAGCTGCTTCAGTTCAGTACGTTAGGTGCTTCAGTTCAGTACGTTAGCTGCTTCAGTTCAGTACGTTAGCTGCTTCAGGTCAGTACGTTAGCTGCTTCAGGTCAGTACGTTAGGTGCTTCAGGTCAGTACGATAGGTGCTTCAGGTCAGTACGTTAGTTGCTTCAGGTCAGTACGTTAGCTGCTTCAGTTCAGTAAGTTAGCTGCTTCAGTTCAGTACGTTAGCTGCTTCATGTCAGTACGTTAGCTGCTTCAGGTCAGTACGTTAGCTGCTTCAGGTCAGTACGTTAGCTGCTTCAGGTCAGTACGTTAGCTGCTTCAGTTCAGTACGTTAGCTGCTTCAGTTCAGTACGTTAGCTGCCTACGTTTAGTACGTTAGCTGCTTCAGGTCAGTACGTTAGCTGCTTCAGTTCAGTACGTTAGCTGCTTCAGTTAAGTACGTTAGCTGCTTCAGGTCAGTACGTTAGCTGCTTCAGTTCAGTACGTTAGGTGCTTCAGTTCAGTACGTTAGCTGCTTCAGTTCAGTACGTTAGCTGCTTCAGGTCAGTACGTTAGCTGCTTCAGGTCAGTACGTTAGCTGCTTCAGGTCAGTACGTTAGCTGCTTCAGGTCAGTACGTTAGCTGCTTCAGTTCAGTACGTTAGCTGCTTCAGTTCAGTACGTTAGCTGCTTCAGTTCAGTACGTTAGCTGCTTCAGGTCAGTACGTTAGCTGCTTCAGGTCAGTACGTTAGCTGCTTCAGTTCAGTACGTTAGCTGCTTCAGGTCAGTACGTTAGCTGCTTCAGGTCAGTACGTTAGCTGCTTCAGGTCAGTACGTTAGCTGCTTCAGTTCAGTACGTTAGCTGCTTCAGTTCAGTACGTTAGCTGCTTCAGTTCAGTACGTTAGCTGCTTCAGGTCAGTACGTTAGCTGCTTCAGGTCAGTACGTTAGGTGCTTCAGGTCAGTACGATAGGTGCTTCAGGTCAGTACGTTAGTTGCTTCAGGTCAGTACGTTAGCTGCTTCAGTTCAGTAAGTTAGCTGCTTCAGTTCAGTACGTTAGCTGCTTCATGTCAGTACGTTAGCTGCTTCAGGTCAGTACGTTAGCTGCTTCAGGTCAGTACGTTAGCTGCTTCGGGTCAGTACGTTAGCTGCTTCAGTTCAGTACGTTAGCTGCTTCAGTTCAGTACGTTAGCTGCTTCAGGTCAGTACGTTAGCTGCTTCAGGTCAGTACGTTAGCTGCTTCAGGTCAGTACGATAGGTGCTTCAGGTCAGTACGTTAGCTGCTTCAGGTCAGTACGTTAGCTGCTTCAGGTCAGTACGTTAGCTGCTTCAGGTCAGTACGTTAGCTGCTTCAGGTCAGTACGTTAGCTGCTTCAGGTCAGTACGTTAGCTGCTTCAGTTCAGTACGTTAACTGCTTCAGTTCAGTACGTTAGCTGCTTCAGTTCAGTACGTTAGCTGCTTCAGGTCAGTACGTTAGCTGCTTCAGTTCAGTACGTTAGCTCCTTTAGGTCAGTGGGTTAGCTGCCTCAGTTCAGTTCGTTAGCTGCCTCAGTTCAGTACGTTAGCTGCTTCAGTTCAGTACGTTAGCTGCTTCAGGTCAGTACGTTAGCTGCTTCAGGTCAGTACGTTAGCTGCTTCAGTTCAGTACGTTAGCTGCTTCAGTTAAGTACGTTAGCTGCTTCCGTTCAGTACGTTAGGTGCTTCAGGTCAGTACGTTAGCTGCCTCAGTTCAGTTCGTTAGCTGCCTCAG
Organism: Salvelinus fontinalis; assembly: GCF_029448725.1. Taxonomy (NCBI): domain Eukaryota; kingdom Metazoa; phylum Chordata; class Actinopteri; order Salmoniformes; family Salmonidae; genus Salvelinus; species Salvelinus fontinalis. The sequence goes on along the minus strand of NC_074666.1, from coordinate 212,321 downwards.
TTCAGTACGTTAGCTGCTTCAGGTGAGTACGTTAGTTGCTTCAGTTCAGTAAGTTAGCTGCTTCAGGTCAGTACGTTAGCTGCCTCAGGTCAGTACGTTAGCTGCTTCAGTTCAGTACGTTAGCTGCTTCAGGTCAGTACGTTAGCTGCCTCAGTTCAGTACATTAGCTGCTTCAGTTCAGTACGTTAGCTGCTTCAGGTCAGTACGTTAGCTGCCTCCGTTCAGTACGTTAGCTGCTTCAGGTCAGTACGTTAGCTGCCTCCGTTCAGTACGTTAGCTGCTTCAGGTCAGTACGTTAGCTGCTTCAGGTCAGTACGTTAGCTGCTTCAGGTCAGTACGTTAGCTGCTTCAGGTCAGTACGTTAGCTGCTTCAGGTCAGTACGTTAGCTGCCTCCGTTCAGTACGTTAGCTGCTTCAGGTCAGTACGTTAGCTGCTTCAGGTCAGTACGTTAGCTGCTTCAGTTCAGTACGTTAGCTGCTTCAGTTCAGTACGTTAGCTGCTTCAGGTCAGTGCGTTAGCTGCTTCAGGTCAGTACGTTAGCTGCTTCAGGTCAGTACGTTAGCTGCTTCAGGTCAGTACGTTAGCTGCCTCCGTTCAGTACGTTAGCTGCTTCAGGTCAGTACGTTAGCTGCCTCCGTTCAGTACGTTAGCTGCTTCAGGTCAGTACATTAGCTGCTTCAGGTCAGTACGTTAGCTGCTTCAGGTCAGTACGTTAGCTGCCTCCGTTCAGTACGTTAGCTGCTTCAGGTCAGTACGTTAGCTGCCTCAGTTCAGTACGTTAGCTGCTTCAGGTCAGTACATTAGCTGCTTCAGGTCAGTACGTTAGCTGCTTCAGGTCAGTACATTAGCTGCTTCAGGTCAGTACGTTAGCTGCTTCAGGTCAGTACGTTAGCTGCTTCAGGTCAGTACATTAGCTGCTTCAGGTCAGTACGTTAGCTGCTTCAGGTCAGTACGTTAGCTGCCTCCGTTCAGTACGTTTGGTGCTGCAGTTTTGATTGGAACAAGACAATACAGCAGTACAACTGTCAGAGGAAATTAAGATTGCATCCCAAATGGCACCCGATTCCCTATGGGCCCTGTTCAATGGCACCCGATTCCCTATGGGCCCTGTTCAATGGCACCCGATTCCCTATGGGCCTTGTTCAATGGCACCCGATTCCCTATGGGCCCTGTTCAATGGCACCCGATTCCCTATGGGCCCTGTTCAATGGCACCCGATTCCCCAGGGGCCCTGTTCAATGGCACCCGATTCCCCAGGGGCCCTGTTCAATGGCACCCGATTCCCTATGGGCCCTGTTCAATGGCACCCGATTCCCTATGGGCCCTGTTCAATGGCACCCGATTCCCCAGGGGCCTTGTTCAATGGCACCCGATTCCCTATGGGCCCTGTTCAATGGCACCCGATTCCCTATGGGCCCTGTTCAATGGCACCCGATTCCCTATGGGCCTTGTTCAATGGCACCCGATTCCCTATGGGCCCTGTTCAATGGCACCCGATTCCCTATGGGCCTTGTTCAATGGCACCCGATTCCCTATGGGCCTTGTTCAATGGCACCCGATTCCCTATGGGCCCTGTTCAATGGCACCCGATTCCCCAGGGGCCCTGTTCAATGGCACCCGATTCCCCAGGGGCCCTGTTCAATGGCACCCGATTCCCTATGGGCCCTGTTCAATGGCACCCGATTCCCTATGGGCCCTGTTCAATGGCACCCGATTCCCTATGGGCCCTGTTCAATGGCACCCGATTCCCCAGGGGCCCTGTTCAATGGCACCCGATTCCCTATGGGCCCTGTCCAATGGCACCCGATTCCCCAGGGGCCCTGTTCAATGGCACCCGATTCCCTATGGGCCCTGTTCAATGGCACCCGATTCCCTATGGGCCCTGTTCAACAGTAGTACTCTATGAATGGAATAGGGTGCTGTTTGGTTGCAACAGTACTAGTAGAGGGAATAGAAGGTGTATGAGACCAGAACACTGTGTTATTATCTGTCAGATCTCATACAGAGTACCCAGGGTTCCTCACTGTGTCCTCCACAGATTGATGTCATCAGCAGTGAGAAGGGGTGGTTGTGTCCAAAATGGCCCCTTACTCCTCATTTTAGTCCCTGGTCCAAGGTAGTGCACTAAAGTGCATTCAGAAAGTATTCAGACCCTTTGACTTTTCACATTTTGTTACGTTACAGCCTAATTACAAAACTGATTAAAACTTTTTTTCCCCACATCAATCTACACACAACACCCCATAATGACACATCAAAAACAGGTTTTTAGAAATGTAAAAAAACGGAAATAGGAACTGTACATAAGTATTCAGACCCTTAACTCAGTACTTTGTTGAAGCACCTTTGGCAGTGATTACAGCTTTGAGTCTTCTTGGGTATGACGCTACAAGCTTGGCACACCTGTCTTTGGGAGTTTCTTCCATTCTTCTCTGCTGAACCTCTCAAGCTCTGTCAGGTTGAAAGTGGAGCTTCACCGTACAGCTATTTTCAGGTCTCTCCAGAGATGTTCGATCGGGTTCAAGTCCGGGATCTAACTTGGCCACTCAAGAACATTCAGAGACTTGTCCCGAAGCAACTCCTGCGTTGAATTGGCTGTGTGCTTACGGTCGTCGTCCTGCAGGAAGGTGAATCTTCACACACAATCTGAAGTCCTGAGCGCTCTGGAGCAGGTTTTTATCAAGGATCTCTCTGTACATTGCTCCGTTCAACCCTGGATGTCTCCATCTTTGCCTCAATCCAGACTATTCTCCCAGTCTATGCTGCTGAAAAACATCCCCTCAGCATGATGCTGCCACCACCATGCTTCACTGTAGGGATGGTGCCAGGTTTCCTCCAGACGTGACGCATGACATTCAGGGCAAAGAGTTGAATCTTGGTTTCATCAGACCAGAGAATGTTGTTTCTCATTGTCTGAGAGTCTTTAGCTACTAACTTCAGGCAAACTCCAAGTGGGCTGTCATGTGCCTTTTACTGAGGAATGGCTTCTGTCTGGCCAGTCTAACATAAAGGCCTGATTGGTGGAGTGCTGGGGAGATGGTTGTCCTTCAAGAAGGTTCTCCCATCTCCACAGAGGAACTCTGGAGCGCTGTCAGAATGACCATCTGGTTCTTCGTCACCTCCCTGACCAAGGCCAGCACTAGGAAGTCTTGGTGGTTCGAAACTTCTTCCATTTAAGACTGATGGAGGCCACTGTGTTTATGGAGACCTTCAATGCTGCAGAAATGTTTTGCTATTCTTCCCCAGATCTGTGCCTCAACACAATCCTTTCTCGGAGCTCTACGGTCAATTCCTTCAACCTCATGGCTTGATTGTTGTTCTGGCATGCATTGTCACCTGTGGGACCTTATGTGTCCAATCAATTGACTTTACCACAGGTGAACTCCAATCAAGTTGTAGAAACATCTCAAGGAAAATCAATGGAAACAGGATGCACCTGAGCTCAATTTCGAGTTTCATAGCGAAGGGTCTGAATACTTATGTAAATTAAGGTTGTTTTGAATTTAAAGGCCCCAATTGCATCAAGAAGTTCCTCCTCTGTAAATCGGCCTTCACATGAGTATTTCTGTACAGATGTTAATTTTACATTAATATTAGGGAAAAAATCCATACAATTAGTTTCAGTTAGTGGAGATGGAGGAGACTGAAACGAAAAAAATATTCTTAAAGTACTTTACTTTCAAAATATCATTCGGTGAATCATTCGTGACTCCATCATTTGTAAGAAGTTTCAAAAAAAATATTTGGTAGCATTTCTTTATTGGAGATTGAAAAATAATTTGGTGCATTTTTCCTCATATTCCATCCAGTTTGCTTTATTTTTATAATATTTTACACTGGATATTTCTTGAATAAGTTCCTCCATTTCTTTTTTTTGTTTTTTCCTCTAACTTATTCTGTGCCTCTACGGTACCGTTTTTATTGAGATCTAACTGGACTGTTAGTCCTTCAATTTCCTTTGTTACGTCTGGGAAAAGTCCAGGGCTGGATGGCCTACCAGTAGAAGTATACATAACTGTTTTATATACCCAGAGGACCATTATTTACATGTTTTAAAAGTTATTATGGATAGGGGGCAGCATTTGCACGTTTGGATGAAAAGCGGGCCCAGAGTAAACTCCCTCCTATTCAGTCCCAGATACTAATACATGCATATTATTAATATTATTGGATAGGAAACACTCTGACGTTTCTAAAACTGTTTGAATGATGTCTGTGAGTATAACAGAACTCATATGGCAGGCAAAAACATAAGAACAAATCCAACCAGGAAGTGGTAAATCTGAGGTTTGTAGTTTTCAACTCAGCCCCTACTGAATATACAGTTGGATATGGGTCATCTTGCACTTCCTGTGGCTTCCACTAGATGTCAACAGTCTTTAGAACCTTGTCTGATGCTTCTACTGTGAAATGGGGCCGAATGGGAGGGGAATGAGTCAGAGGTCTGCCAGCAGCCACGAGTTGACCATGCGCATTCACGTGAGAGGTAGCTTGCGTTCCATAGAAAACATTTTTTGAAATCGAACACTTTGGTTGGATTAACAACAATTGTGTCTTTAAAATGATGCCTAATACTTGTATGTTTGAGAAAATTGAATTATGAGATTTCTGTTGATTGAATTTGACGCCCTGCAATTTCATTGGCTAGACAGGTTAACCACCCCAATATAAATGGTAGATTAAAGGACACGCAACAAGAAGGTCTGATATCATTATTACTGAAAACGGGACCCAAGTGGTGTAAATAAAAAGATCCAGTTCATTTAAAAATCAGAGACCTCTTACACTTCAGTGTTGTGATGCAAAACGCTTGGTGCATAGAATTAAAAAAGTCTTGTCAGATATTATTCATCCTAATCAGAGTTTTTTACATGGACAATATGTTGTAGATAATATAAGACAAGTACTGGAAACAATAGAATACTATGAAATATTGGGGACACCAGGCCTGGTTTTCATAACTGGTTTTGAAAAGGCTTTTGATAAAGTATAACTGGAGTTTATATATAAATGCCTAGAATATTTCAATTTTGGGGAATATCTTATAAAAGTTATGTATAGTAACCCTAGGTGTAAAATAATGTAAATAATGGTAAATAATGGCTACATCTCAGAAGGTTGACCACTATCAACATATATATTTATTATTGCCATTGAAACGTTAGCTGTAGAAATTAGATCAAGGAATAATATTAAAGGATTATAAATCCGTGGCTAAAAATGAAGGTGTCATTGTACGCTGATGATTCATGTTTTCATTTAAAACCACAATTATAATCTCTCCACGGCCTTATAGAGGATCTAGATACTTATTTTGTTTTGCCTCATAGAGGAACAATACCCTGCTATCATCCTCTCTGGATTAAAACCAATTATGATAAGTGTACTATACTATGTATTGTATCACAAAAAAATGCTAATTTTACATTACCGTGTAGTTACATTACATTACCGTGTACCAATTAAATGGTCTGACGGAGATGTGGACATACTCGGTATACAAATCCCAAAAGAAAGAAATGATCTCACTCCAATACATTTTTATAGAAAGTTAGCAAAAATAGATAAGATCTTGCTACCATTGAAAGGAAAATAACTGTCTATTTGTGGAAAAAGCACCCTGATTAACTCTTTAGTCATATCACAGTTTACCTATTTGCTTATGGTTTTGCCTACACCTAGTGAACTGCTTTTTAAATTATATGAACAAAAAATTCTCCATTTTATTTGGAATGGCAAGCCAGACAAAATTAAAAGGGCCTATTTATATAACGAATATGAATTCGGAGGGCAGAAATGATTCAATATTAAAGCATTAGACCTCTCACTAAAGGCATCAGTCATACAAAAGTTATACTTAAATCCAAACTGGTTCTCTAGTAGATTAGTACGAATGTCTCATCCTACGTTCAAGAAGGGCCTTTTTCCTTTTATTCAGATTACACCTGCTCACTTTTGGATGTTTGAAAAGGAAATCTCCAAAATATCCTTATTTTTTAAACAAGCCTTAGAAAGTTGGTTGTAATTTCAGTTTAATCCACCTGAAAAGACAGAACAAATAACACAACAAATATTGTGGATAAACTCAAATATACAAATTGATAATAAAAACATATTTTTCGAAGAAATGTTTAAAAAGGTATACTTTTAATGAAAGATATCTTAAATATGACTGGTGGAGTTATGTCACACATGCAGCTAACACAGACACATGGAAATGCCTGCTCTACCCAAAATTACAGACAATTAATTGCAGCATTACCACAGAAGTGGAAGAGGCAAGTAGAAGGGGGAAAAAGTAAGGAACTTGTATGTCGGCCCTGTATTAAAGAATATACATGGTTAAAGAAAAGTGTAATAAATAAAAACATTCACCAATTTCATTTAAGGAACAAAAAAATGACAGCTGTGCCATATAAATTGCTAAATAGTTGGGAAGAGATTTTCGATGTACCCATTCCATGGCACATGGTTTATGAATTGATACGCAAAAGAACGCCGGATTCAAAACTTCTAATTTTTAAATTTCAATTTCTATAGAAAATTCTTGCAACCAATAGATTGTTATATAAATGAGGGATACAATCTTCCGCAGATTCTGCTGTGAGGAGGCAGAGTCATTAGACCATTTATTTTGGTATTGTCCATATGTAGCTCGTTTTTGGTCACAAGTCCAGGAATGGCTGAAGAATTGCAACATTTGTCTAGAACTAACGCTGCAGATAGCAATACTGGGTGATTGGAAAAGCCATAGTCAATCTATCAAATAATATAATAATTATTTTAGCAAAAAAATATATTTTAATTTCCAATCTGTAGAAGCTATGAGAATAGAAAGGTTCAATACTATTGTGAAGCATCTATATATATAAATATTTATATAAATCCAAAATGGATGATGTTGAGAGATAGATAGGAGGGGTTGAATGGAGCTGAAGGGTGGGACTAATAACAAGATAAACAATGTAAAACATACGGGGTCTGTAAAAATGTATATAGGTTCAGAAATGTTGTGAAATAGTACCGTTACAAATAGAAATCAAACTGGATGGACGTCAGCAATAGAGGAAGGACTAAAAACAAACGAAATATAACTATTGTAAAATAGATTGTGTCTGTAAAATGTGTATAAGATGTATAAACTGAAGGTAGAAGCCTAAGTGTTATTGTTAATTAGTTTACTCCTATTGGGGGAATACGGGTTTGTGGGGAGTAATAAAGGTATATTCTTAAAAAAGTATGTATATATAGGTATGTGTATGTATATATAGGTATGTGTATGTATATATAGGTATGTGGATGTATATATAGGTATGTATATGTATATATAGGTATGTGTATGTATATATAGGTATGTGTATGTATATATGTGTATATGTATATATAGGTATGTGTATGTATGTATATGTATATATGTGTATGTGTATATATAGGTATGTGTATGTATATATAGGTATGTGTATGTATATATAGGTATGTGTATGTATATATAGGTATGTGTATGTATATATGGGTATGTGTATGTATATATAGGTATGTGTATGTATATATAGGTATGTGTATGTATATATAGGTATGTGTATGTATATATGGGTATGTGTATGTATATATAGGTATGTGTATGTATATATAGGTATGTGTATGTATATATAGGTATGTGTATGTATATATGGGTATGTATATGTATATATAGGTATGTGTATGTATATATAGGTATGTGTATGTATATATAGGTATGTATATGTATATATAGATATGTGTATGTATGTATATGTATATATGTGTATATGTATATATAGATATGTGTATGTATGTATATGTATATATGTGTATGTGTATATATAGGTATGTGTATGTATATATAGGTATGTGTATGTATATATAGATATGTGTATGTATGTATATGTATATATGTGTATATGTATATATAAGTATGTGTATGTATATATAAGTATGTGTATGTATATGTGTATATGTATATATAGGTATGTGGATGTATATATAGATATGTGTATGTATATATAGGTATGTATATGTATATATAGGTATGTATATGTATATATAGGTATGTGTATGTATATATAAGTATGTGTATGTATATATAGGTATGTGTATGTATGTATATGTATATATGTGTATATGTATATATAAGTATGTGTATGTATATGTATATATGTGTATATGTATGTATATATAGGTATGTGTATGTATATATAGATATGTGTATGTATATATAGATATGTGTATGTATATATAGGTATGTATATATATAGGTATGTGTATGTATATATAAGTATGTGTATGTATATATAGGTATGTGTATGTATGTATATGTATATATGTGTATATGTATATATAAGTATGTGTATGTATATATAAGTATGTGTATGTATATGTGTATATGTATATATAGGTATGTGGATGTATATATAGATATGTGGATGTATATATAGGTATGTATATGTATATATAGGTATGTATATGTATATATAGGTATGTGTATGTATATATAAGTATGTGTATGTATATATAGGTATGTGTATGTATGTATATGTATATATGTGTATATGTATATATAAGTATGTGTATGTATATGTATATATGTGTATATGTATATATAGGTATGTGTATGTATATATAGGTATGTATATGTATATATAGATATGTGTATGTATGTATATGTATATATGTGTATATGTATATATAGATATGTGTATGTATGTATATGTATATATAGATATGTGTATGTATGTATATGTATATATGTGTATGTGTATATATAGGTATGTGTATGTATATATAGGTATGTGTATGTATATATAGATATGTGTATGTATATATAGATATGTGTATGTATATATAGATATGTGTATGTATATATAGGTATGTATATGTATATATAGGTATGTGTATGTATATATAGGTATGTGTATGTATATATAGGTATGGGTATGTATGTATATGTATATATGTGTATATGTATATATATGTATATATGTGTATATGTATATATAAGTATGTGTATGTATATATAAGTATGTGTATGTATATATAGATATGTGTATGTATGTATATGTATATATGTGTATATGTATATATAGATATGTGTATGTATGTATATGTATATATGTGTATGTGTATATATATGTATATATGTGTATATGTATATATAAGTATGTGTATGTATATATAAGTATGTGTATGTATATGTATATATGTGTATATGTATATATAGGTATGTGTATGTATATATAAGTATGTGTCACGTTCCTGACCTGTTTTCTGTTAGTTTTTGTATGTGTTAGCTGGTCAGGACGTGAGTTTGGGTGGGCATTCTATGTTTTCTGTTTCTATGTTGGTTTTGGGTTGCCTGGTATGGCTCTCAATTTGAGGCAGGTGTTTGGCGTTTCCTCTGATTGAGAGTCATATTAAGGTAGGTGTTTTCACACTGTTTGTTGTGGGTGGTTGTCTCCTGTGTCTGTGTCTATGTACGTTGCGCCACATGGGACTGTTTTCGGTTTGTTTGTTCGGTTTATGTAGTCTGTTCCTGTTTCATGCGTTCTTCGTTTTATGTAAGTTCTTATGTTCAGGTGCGTCTACGTCGTTTGTTGTTTTGTAGTTTGTTAAAGTGTTTTCGTGTTTTTTCGTCTTGTTAAATAAATTCATCATGTCAAGTTACAACGCTGCGTCTTGGTTCAATCCATGCTCCTCCTCTTCGGATGAAGAGGAAGAGGAGATCCGTTACAGTATGTATATGTATATATAGGTATGTGTATGTATATATGTGTATATGTATATATAGGTATGTGTATATGTATATATAGGTATGTGTATGTATATATAAGTATGTGTATGTATATATAGGTATGTGTATGTATATATGTGTATATGTATATATAGGTATGTATATGTATATATGTGTATATGTATATATAGGTATGTGTATGTATATATAGGTATGTGTATATATAGGTGTGTATATGGGTATGTGTATATATATATAGGTATGTGTATGTATATATGTGTATATGTATATGTATGTATGTATATGTATATATGTGTATGTGTATATATAGGTATGTGTATGTATATATAGGTATGTGTATATATAGGTGTGTGTATGTATATATAGGTATGTGTATATATAGGTATGTGTATATATAGGTGTGTGTATGTATATATAGGTATGTGTATATATAGGTATGTGTATGTGTATATGGGTATATGTATGCATATGTGTCTGTATATGGATATATATATTTACTAAAATAAGATATGGGGAATTGGAAATGATGCAGACAATTAGTAGAAGCAACACTCTTTCCACAATATTAAACTGACCCCTTAGAAGAATAAGTCTCTTTGCTAAGATACTATTTTTCACCCTTTTTGACCATTTTAATTGAAAACAATCACATTAAGGTACCCCTCCTTGTTACTCAGAATTGTTTTGATATTGAGATAATGCTAATGTGGCTACGATAACATACATCAAGTAGCATCACTTGCACTGCATAATGTTTAATTACAGTCTACGTAAGTCTTTGTATGTACTCTTGCTAGACACGTTGATGATCAGTGTTCCATATTTCACAGTAAGGAAGCCTGGAGGTTCAGATTTCTACATAAACGGTTAAGTTAATGTCTATGTCATCACAGCTGATGAACGGGTCAATGTTTCCTCATTTAAATCTTCTTTAATGAATTCAAAAAAAGTTTGGTGAGCAGTGAAACATATCCACCTCTTTGATTATCAAATTAATTTATCTTGCTTACTTGGTCGTGTAATTTAAACATTTGCAGGGTTCTGAGTGAGAGAGTTCAGAGAGAAAGAGAGAGAGAGACAGGGGAGATAGAGGTCGAGGGATGACATAGAGAAAGAGAGACAGAGGGAGAGAGCGACAGAGAGAGAGGGGGGGGGATAGAGAGAGTTAGAGAGAGACGGGGATAGAGAGAGGGAGATGGGGGGGTAGAGAGAGATAGAGAGAGACAGAGAGAGAGAGCAACAGAGAGAGAGGGGGGATAGAGAGAGATAGAGAGAGACAGAGGGAGAGAGCGACAGAGAGAGAGGGGGGGATAGAGAGAGAGAGACGGGGAGAGGGAGAGAGAGGGAGATGGGGGGGTAGAGAGAGATAGAGAGAGACAGAGAGAGAGAGATAGAGAGAGACAGAGAGAGAGAGCGACAGATAGAGAGGGGGGATAGAGAGAGATAGAGAGAGACGGGGAGACGGGGAGAGGGAGAGAGAGGGAGAGAGGGGGGAGAGAGAGAGATAGAGAGAGACGGGGAGAGGGAGAGAGAGGGACATCGAGAGAGAGAGACTCATTGATGTGATATAATTGAGGCGGTGTCTGTGTGATATTCAGCACAGTGTAAAGTTACCACGCTGACTGACCTAGACGGATCTCTCATCTGTTATCACCTTAATGGAAAGATCAGCTACATTGTTTTTCACAACATAACATAACAATTGGTATTCACAAGGATGGAGCTACAGTACTTTAGCTGGTGTAGTGGTATGCAATCACTATGGAAGATTTAATTTCACACATTACATGGAAAACAGGCTGAACTATGGGGGCAGAAGGTAGAGACGCCGAATCCTAGAGGATAGAGAGGTGAATAGAGGTAGAGACGCTGAATGTTAGAGGATAGAGAGGTGAATAGAGGTAGAGACGCTGAATCCTAGAGGATAGAGAGGTGAATAGAGGTAGAGACGCTGAATCCTAGAGGATAGAAAGGTAGAGACGCTGAATCCTAGAGGATAGAGAGGTAGAGACGCTGAATCCTAGAGGATAGAGAGGTAGAGACGCTGAATCCTAGAGGATAGAGAGGTGAATAGAGGTAGAGACGCTGAATCCTAGAGGATAGAGAGGTGAATAGAGGTAGAGACGCTGAATCCTAGAGGATAGAGAGGTGAATAGAGGTAGAGACAACGTCCTAGAGGATATAGAGGTGAATAGAGGTAGAGACGCTGAATCCTAGAGGATAGAGAGGTGAATAGAGGTAGAGACGCTGAATGTTAGAGAATAGAGAGGTGAATAGAGGTAGAGACGCTGAATCCTAGAGGATAGAGAGGTGAATAGAGGTAGAGACGCTGAATCCTAGAGGATAGATAGGTGAATAGAGGTAGAGACGCTGAATCCTAGAGGATAGAGAGGTGAATAGAGGTAGAGACGCTGAATCCTAGAGGATAGATAGGTGAATAGAGGTAGAGACGCTGAATCCTAGAGGATAGAGAGGTGAATAGAGTTAGAGACGCTGAATCCTAGAGGATAGAGAGGTGAATAGAGGTAGAGACGCTGAATCCTAGAGGATAGAGAGGTGAATAGAGGTAGAGAAGCTGAATCCTAGAGGATAGAGAGGTGAATAGAGGTAGAGACGCTGAATCCTAGAGGATAGAGAGGTGAATAGAGGTAGAGACAATGAATCCTAGAGGATAGAGAGGTGAATAGAGGTAGAGACGCTGAATCCTAGAGGATAGAGAGCTGAAAAGAGGTAGAGAAGCTGAATCCTAGAGGATAGAGAGGTGAATAGAGGTAGAGACGCCGAATACTAGAGGATAGAGAGGTGAATAGAGGTAGAGACAACGTCCTAGAGGATAGAGAGGTGAATAGAGGTAGAGACGCTGAATCCTAGAGGATAGAGAGGTGAATAGAGGTAGAGACGCTGAATCCTAGAGGATAGAGAGGTGAATAGAGGTAGAGACGCTGAATCCTAGAGGATAGAGAGGTGAATAGAGGTAGAGACGCTGAATCCTAGAGGATAGAGAGGTGAATAGAGGTAGAGACGCTGAATCCTAGAGGATAGAGAGGTAGAGACGCTGAATCCTAGAGGATAGAGAGGTGAATAGAGGTAGAGACGCTGAATCCTAGAGGATAGAGAGGTGAATAGAGGTAGAGATGCTGAATCCTAGAGGATAGAGAGGTGAATAGAGGTAGAGACGCTGAATCCCAGAGGATAGAGAGGTGAATAGAGGTAGAGACGCTGAATCCTAGAGGATAGAGAGGTGAATAGAGGTAGAGACGCTGAATCCTAGAGGATAGAGAGCTGAATAGAGGTAGAGACGCTGAATCCAAGAGGATAGAGAGGTGAATAGAGGTAGAGACGCTGAATCTTAGAGGATAGAGAGGTGAATAGAGGTAGAGACAACGTCCTAGAGGATAGAGAGGTGAATAGAGGTAGAGACGCTGAATCCTAGAGGATAGAGAGGTGAATAGAGGTAGAGACGCTGAATCCTAGAGGATAGAGAGGTGAATAGAGGTAGAGATGCTGAATCCTAGAGGATAGAGAGGTGAATAGAGGTAGAGACGCTGAATCCTAGAGGATAGAGAGGTGAATAGAGGTAGAGACGTTGAATCCTAGAGGATAGAGAGGTGAATAGAGGTAGAGACGCTGAATCCTAGAGGATAGAGAGGTGAATAGAGGTAGAGACGCTGAATCCTAGAGGATAGAGAGGTGAATAGAGGTAGAGATGCTGAATCCTAGAGGATAGAGAGGTGAATAGAGGTAGAGACGCTGAATCCTAGAGGATAGAGAGTGGAATAGAGGTAGAGACGCTGAATCCTAGAGGATAGAGAGGTGAATAGAGGTAGAGACGCTGAATCCTAGAGGATAGAGAGGTAGAGACGCTGAATCCTAGAGGATAGAGAGGTGAATAGAGGTAGAGACGCTGAATCCTAGAGGATAGAGAGGTGAATAGAGGTAGAGATGCTGAATCCTAGAGGATAGAGAGGTGAATAGAGGTAGAGACGCTGAATCCTAGAGGATAGAGAGGTAGAGACGCTGAATCCCAGAGGATAGAGAGGTGAATAGAGGTAGAGACGCTGAATCCTAGAGGATAGAGAGCTGAATAGAGGTAGAGACGCTGAATCCTAGAGGATAGAGAGGTGAATAGAGGTAGAGACGCTGAATCCAAGAGGATAGAGAGGTGAATAGAGGTAGAGACGCTGAATCTAAGAGGATAGAGAGGTGAATAGAGGTAGAGACAACGTCCTAGAGGATAGAGAGGTGAATAGAGGTAGAGATGCTGAATCCTAGAGGATAGAGAGGTGAATAGAGGTAGAGACGCTGAATCCTAGAGGATAGAGAGGTGAATAGAGGTAGAGATGCTGAATCCTAGAGGATAGAGAGGTAGAGACGCTGAATCCTAGAGGATAGAGAGGTGAATAGAGGTAGAGACGCTGAATCCTAGAGGATAGAGAGGTGAATAGAGGTAGAGACGCTGAATCCTAGAGGATAGAGAGGTGAATAGAGGTAGAGACAATGAATCCTAGAGGATAGAGAGGTGAATAGAGGTAGAGACGCTGAATCCTAGAGGATAGAGAGGTGAATAGAGGTAGAGACGCTGAATCCTAGAGGATAGAGAGGTGAATAGAGGTAGAGACGCTGAATCCTAGAGGATAGAGAGGTGAATAGAGGTAGAGACAACGTCCTAGAGGATAGAGAGGTGAATAGAGGTAGAGACGCTGAATCCTAGAGGATAGAGAGGTGAATAGAGGTAGAGACGCTGAATGTTAGAGGATAGAGAGGTGAATAGAGGTAGAGACGCTGAATCCTAGAGGATAGAGAGGTGAATAGAGGTAGAGACGCTGAATGTTAGAGGATAGAGAGTTGAATAGAGGTAGAGACAACGTCCTAGAGGATAGAGAGGTGAATAGAGGTAGAGATGCTGAATCCTAGAGGATAGAGAGGTGAATAGAGGTAGAGACGCTGAATCCTAGAGGATAGAGAGGTGAATAGAGGTAGAGACGCTGAATCCTAGAGGATAGAGAGGTGAATAGAGGTAGAGACGCTGAATGTTAGAGGATAGAGAGTTGAATAGAGGTAGAGACAACGTCCTAGAGGATAGAGAGGTGAATAGAGGTAGAGATGCTGAATCCTAGAGGATAGAGAGGTGAATAGAGGTAGAGACGCTGAATCCTAGAGGATAGAGAGGTGAATAGAGGTAGAGATGCTGAATCCTAGAGGATAGAGAGGTAGAGACGCTGAATCCTAGAGGATAGAGAGGTGAATAGAGGTAGAGACGCTGAATCCTAGAGGATAGAGAGGTGAATAGAGGTAGAGACGCTGAATCCTAGAGGATAGAGAGGTGAATAGAGGTAGAGACAATGAATCCTAGAGGATAGAGAGGTGAATAGAGGTAGAGACGCTGAATCCTAGAGGATAGAGAGGTGAATAGAGGTAGAGACGCTGAATCCTAGAGGATAGAGAGGTGAATAGAGGTAGAGACGCTGAATCCTAGAGGATAGAGAGGTGAATAGAGTTAGAGACGCTGAATCCTAGAGGATAGAGAGGTGAATAGAGGTAGAGACGCTGAATGTTAGAGGATAGAGAGGTGAATAGAGGTAGAGACGCTGAATCCTAGAGGATAGAGAGGTGAATAGAGGTAGAGACAATGAATCCTAGAGGATAGAGAGGTGAATAGAGGTAGAGACGCTGAATCCTAGAGGATAGAGAGGTGAATAGAGGTAGAGACGCTGAATCCTAGAGGATAGAGAGGTGAATAGAGGTAGAGACGCTGAATGTTAGAGGATAGAGAGTTGAATAGAGGTAGAGACAACGTCCTAGAGGATAGAGAGGTGAATAGAGGTAGAGACTCTGAATCCTAGAGGATAGAGAGGTGAATAGAGGTAGAGATGCTGAATCCTAGAGGATAGAGAGGTGAATAGAGGTAGAGACGCTGAATCCTAGAGGATAGAGAGGTGAATAGAGGTAGAGACGCTGAATCCTAGAGGATAGAGAGGTAGAGACGCTGAATCCTAGAGGATAGAGAGGTGAATAGAGGTAGAGACGCCGAATCCTAGAGGATAGAGAGGTGAATAGAGGTAGAGACAACGTCCTAGAGGATAGAGAGGTGAATAGAGGTAGAGACGCTGAATCCTAGAGGATAGAGAGGTGAATAGAGGTAGAGACGTCGATTCCTAGAGGATAGAGAGGTGAATAGAGGTGGAGATGCTGAATCCTAGAGGATAGAGAGGTGAGTAGAGGTAGAGACGCTGAATCCTAGAGGATAGAGAGGTGAATAGAGGTAGAGACGCCGAATCCTAGAGGATAGAGAGGTGAATAGAGGTAGAGACGCCGAATCCTAGAGGATAGAGAGGTGAATAGAGGTAGAGACGCTGAATCCTAGAGGATAGAGAGGTGAATAGAGGTAGAGACAACGTCCTAGAGGATAGAGAGGTGAATAGAGGTAGAGACGCTGAATCCTAGAGGATAGAGAGGTGAATAGAGGTAGAGACAACGTCCTAGAGGATAGAGGTGAATAGAGGTAGAGACGCTGAATCCTAGAGGATAGAGAGGTGAATAGAGGTAGAGACGCTGAATCTTAGAGGATAGAGAGGTAGAGACGCTGAATCCTAGAGGATAGAGAGGTAGAGACGCTGAATCCTAGAGGATAGATAGGTGAATGAACAACGCAGCTCTTCTAGACATGTCTTTAGAGTAACAGAGGAAACAGACACGGAACTGGTTCAGATTGAGTTCTTCACTAACATACGTACAGTATGTGATGCATAAACACAGAGAGATGGTCCAACCCTGGGTGTCTCCACAGAGATGGTCCAACCCTGGGTGTCTCCAGAGAGATGGTCCAACCCTGGGTGTCTCCAGAGAGATGGTCCAAC
This sequence comes from Salvelinus fontinalis, assembly GCF_029448725.1. Lineage (NCBI taxonomy): Eukaryota > Metazoa > Chordata > Actinopteri > Salmoniformes > Salmonidae > Salvelinus > Salvelinus fontinalis. The sequence goes on along the minus strand of NC_074666.1, from coordinate 195,697 downwards.
CCTGGGTGTCTCCAGAGAGATGGTCCAACCCTGGGTGTCTCCAGTGAGATGGTCCAACCCTGGGTGTCTCCAGAGAGATGGTCCAACCCTGGGTGTCTCCAGAGAGATGGTCCAACCCTGGGTGTCTCCAGAGAGATGGTCCAACCCTGGGTGTCTCCAGAGAGATGGTCCAACCCTGGGTGTCTCCAGAGAGATGGTCCAACCCTGGATGTCTCCAGAGAGGTGGTCCAACCCTGGCTGTCTCCAGAGAGATGGTCCAACCCTGGATGTCTCCAGAGAGATGGTCCAACCCTGGGTGTCTCCAGAGAGATGGTCCAACCCTGGATGTCTCCAGAGAGGTAAGGTAACCTCAGGTAACCCCAGGTCTCTAACCTCAGGTAACTCCAGGTCTCTAACCTCAGGTAACCCCAGGTCTCTAAACCTCAGGTAACCCCAGGTCTCTAACCACAGGTAACCCCAGGTCTCTAACCTCAGGTAACCCCAGGTCTCTAACCTCAGGTAACCCCAGGTCTCTAACCTCAGGTCTCTAACCTCAGGTAACTCCAGGTCTCTAACCACAGGTAACCCAGGTCTCTAACCACAGGTAACCCCAGGTCTCTAACCTCAGGTAACCCCAGGTCTCTAACCTCAGGTAACCCCAGGTCTCTAACCTCAGGTAACCCCAGGTTTCTAACCTCAGGTAACCCCAGGTCTCTAACCTCAGGTAACCCCAGGTTTCTAACCTCAGGTAACCCCAGGTCTCTAACCCCAGGTAACCCCAGGTTTCTAACCTCAGGTAACCCCAGGTCTATAACCTCAGGTAACCCCAGGTTTCTAACCTCAGGTAACCCCAGGTTTCTAACCTCAGGTAACCCCAGGTCTCTAACCTCAGGTAACCCCAGGTTTCTAACCTCAGGTAACCCCAGGTTTCTAACCTCAGGTAACCCCAGGTTTCTAACCTCAGGTAACCCCAGGTTTCTAACCTCAGGTAACCCCAGGTCTCTAACCTCAGGTAACCCCAGGTTTCTAACCTCAGGTAACCCCAGGTCTCTAACCACAGGTAACCCCAGGTCTCTAACCTCAGGTAACTCCAGGTCTCTAACCCCAGGTTTCTAACCTCAGGTAACCCCAGGTTTCTAACCTCAGGTAACCCCAGGTCTCTAACCACAGGTAACCCCAGGTCTCTAACCTCAGGTAACTCCAGGTCTCTAACCCCAGGTTTCTAACCTCAGGTAACCCCAGGTTTCTAACCTCAGGTAACCCCAGGTCTCTAACCTCAGGTAACCCCAGGTCTCTAACCTCAGGTCTCTAACCTCAGGTAACTCCAGGTCTCTAACCTCAGGTAACCCCAGGTCTCTAACCTCAGGTCTCTAACCTCAGGTAACCCCAGGTCTCTAACCTCAGGTGACCCCAGGTCTCTAACGTCAGGTAACCCTAGGTCTGTAACCTCAGGTAACCCCAGGTCTCTAACCTCAGGTAACCCCGAGTCTCTAACCTCAGGTAACCCGAGGGCTCTAACCTCAGGTCTCTAACCTCAGGTAACCCCAGGTCTCTAACCTCAGGTAACCCCAGGTCTCTAACCTCAGGTAACCCCAGGTCTCTAACCTCAGGTAACCCCAGGTCTCTAACCTCAGGTAACTCCAGGTCTCTAACCCCAGGTTTCTAACCTCAGGTAACCCCAGGTTTCTAACCTCAGGTAACCCCAGGTCTCTAACCACAGGTAACCCCAGGTCTCTAACCTCAGGTAACCCCAGGTCTCTAACCCCAGGTTTCTAACCTCAGGTAACCCCAGGTTTCTAACCTCAGGTAACCCCAGGTCTCTAACCTCAGGTAACCCCAGGTCTCTAACCTCAGGTCTCTAACCTCAGGTGACCCCAGGTCTCTAACGTCAGGTAACCCTAGGTCTGTAACCTCAGGTAACCCCAGGTCTCTAACCTCAGGTAACCCCGAGTCTCTAACCTCAGGTAACCCGAGGGCTCTAACCTCAGGTCTCTAACCTCAGATAACCCCAGGTCTCTAACCTCAGGTAACCCCAGGTCTCTAACCTCAGGTAACCCCAGGTCTCTAACCTCAGGTAACCCCAGGTCTCTAACCTCAGGTAACCCCAGGTCTCTAACCTCAGGTAACCCCAGGTCTCTAACCTCAGGTAACCCCAGGTCTCTGCACAGTGAGTAACTGCCGGTAACCCAATGGCACGGTATCTCTGGACTTTTATGAACATAATTTTAAAGTAAATTCTCCTCCTTCTCCTCTCGGCGGATGATCTGTACTCATTCACATGATGAAGGGAACACGGAACACGGAACCCGGAACACGGAGGGAGCAGAACAAGGCCCATACATTATACATTACATTGTGTAATTAAAGATCCCAGCTGTTGAAGGATTCTAATGGGATGTTTTGTTGTTGTTTTTGATTAAAGAAAAAAGTGATGGGTTGTTTGATTTGTCTTCATTAGATTGTAACATGGCAAATCTCCAAGATTAAAGTCAACTTCAAGCTTCACAAAATACTAAAACAACTTAGAAGTGTTGTTCTTTAAAACACACATTATTTCATTTTTATATTAAAAGTGTCCAGATCTCTTGAAGGACTAAAGGGTGGAAGTGAAAAAAGTAAGTTAAACTTTGATCTGTTATAGTTCACCAGTCAGATCTGTTATAGTTCACCAGTCAGATCTGTTATAGTTCACCAGTCAGATCTGTTATAGTTCACCAGTCAGATCTGTTATAGTTCACCAGTCAGATCTGTTATAGTTCACCAGTCAGATCTGTTATAGTTCACCAGTCAGATCTGTTATAGTTCACCAGTCAGATCTGTTATAGTTCACCAGTCAGATCTGTTATAGAAAGTGACCTGCTCTAACCTGTGATGACTACTGGATAGCCCTAACCCTAACCCAAATGGAGCCTCATTCCTTATATATTCACTTCTCTTGAGAAGCGCTTTGTGTCCTTTCATCCCGTAGGACTCTGGTCCAAGGTCCTCCACTATACAAGTAATAGGGCTTCATTTGGGACACTGGTTATTATACACACACCCTTGGATGACTGCTAGTGGTCAGACAGAGTGAATGAAAACATTGCCCTTTTGGTTCAAGTGGGCTCTTAGGAGAGAACCAATTTGTCTGCTCACAGTGATGGCCAATCGGCTACATCAATACTGACACAGACCAGACTTCAGAACAGTTATCAGAATACCAATATGTCTGGCCTAATTATGTTGGAGAACAGTGATACGCAAATCCTCCTCTTGTTGAACCCCAAAATACTAAATTGATCACTATAGTACCTAACAGAGACAGCACTATGTAGAGACAGCACTACAGAGAGACAGCACTATGTAGAGACAGCACTACAGAGAGACAGCACTACAGAGAGACAGCACTACAGAGAGACAGCACTATGTAGAGACAGCACTACAGAGAGACAGCACTACAGAGAGACAGCACTATGTAGAGACAGCACTATGTAGAGACAGCACTACAGTGAGACAGCACTACAGAGAGACAGCACTACAGAGAGACAGCACTACAGAGAGACAGCACTATGTAGAGACAGCACTATGTAGACACAGCACTACAGAGAGACAGCACTATGTAGAGACAGCACTACAGAGAGACAGCACTACAGAGATACAGCACTACAGAGAGACAGCACTACAGAGAGACAGCACTACAGAGAGACAGCACTATGTAGAGACAGCACTACAGAGAGACAGCACCATGTAGAGACAGCACGACAGAGAGACAGCACCATGTAGAGACAGCACTACAGAGAGACAGCACCATGTAGAGACAGCACTATGTAGAGACAGCACTATGTAGAGCCAGCACTATGTAGAGACAGCACTATGTAGAGAGAGCACTACAGAGAGACAGCACTACAGAGAGACAGCACTACAGAGAGACAGCACTACAGAGAGACAGCACTACAGAGAGACAGCACTATATAGAGACAGCACTATATAGAGACAGCACTATGTAGAGACAGCACTACAGAGAGACAGCACTATGTAGAGACAGTACTACAGAGAGACAGCACTACAGAGAGACAGCACTACAGAGAGGCAGCACTACAGAGAGACAGCACTATGTAGAGACAGCACTACAGAGAGACAGCACTACAGAGAGATATTACTATGTAGAGACAGCACTACAGAGAGACAGCACTATGTAGAGACAGTACTATGTAGAGACAGCACTACAGAGAGACAGCACTACAGAGAGACAGCACTATGTAGAGACAGCACTATGTAGAGACAGCACTATGTAGAGACAGCACTACAGAGAGACAGCACTATGTAGAGACAGCACTATGTAGAGACAGCACTATGTAGAGACAGCACTATGTAGAGACAGCACTACAGAGAGACAGCACTACAGAGAGACAGCACTACAGAGAGACAGCACTACAGAGAGACAGCACTACAGAGAGACAGCACTATGTAGAGACAGCACTATGTAGAGACAGCACTATGTAGAGACAGCACTATGTAGAGACATCACTACAGAGAGACAGCACTACAGAGAGACAGCACTACAGAGAGACAGCACTATGTAGAGACAGCACTACAGAGAGACAGCACTATGTAGAGACAGCACTACAGAGAGACAGCACTACAGAGAGACAGCACTATGTAGAGACAGCACTATGTAGAGACAGCACTACAGAGAGACAGCACTATGTAGAGAAAGCACTATGTAGAGACAGCACTACAGAGAGACAGCACTACAGAGAGACAGCACTACAGAGAGACAGCACTACAGAGAGACAGCACTATGTAGAGACAGCACTACAGAGAGACATCACTACAGAGAGACAGCACTACAGAGAGACAGCACTATGTAGAGACAGTACTACAGAGAGACAGCACTATGTAGAGACAGTACTACAGAGAGACAGCACTACAGAGAGACAGCACTATGTAGAGACAGCACTATGTAGAGACAGCACTATGTAGAGACAGCACTATGTAGAGACAGTACTACAGAGAGACATCACTATGTAGAGACAGTACTATGTAGAGACAGCACTATGTAGAGACAGCACTATGTAGAGACAGCACTACAGAGACAGCACTACAGAGAGACAGCACTACAGAGAGACAGCACTACAGAGAGACAGCACTACCGAGAGACAGCACTACAGAGAGACAGCACTATGTAGAGACAGCACTACAGAGAGACAGCACTACAGAGAGACAGCACTACAGAGAGACAGCACTACGTAGAGACAGCACTACAGAGAGACAGCACTACAGAGAGACAGCACTACCGAGAGACAGCACTACAGAGAGACAGCACTATGTAGAGACAGCACTACGTAGAGACAGCACTACAGAGAGACAGCACTACAGAGAGACAGCACTACGTAGAGACAGCACTACAGAGAGACAGCACTACAGAGAGACAGCACTACAGAGAGACAGCACTACAGAGAGACAGCACTACAGAGAGACAGCACTACAGAGAGACATTACTACAGAGAGACAGCACTACAGAGAGACAGCACTATGTAGAGACAGCACTACAGAGAGACAGCACTACAGAGAGACAGCACTATGTAGAGACAGCACTACAGAGAGACAGCACTATGTAGAGACAGCACTACAGAGAGACAGCACTACAGAGAGACAGCACTACAGAGAGACAGCACTACAGAGAGACAGCACTATGTAGAGACAGCACTACAGAGAGACAGCACTACAGAGAGACAGCACTACAGAGAGACAGCACTATGTAGAGACAGCACTACAGAGAGACAGCACTACAGAGAGACAGCACTACAGAGAGACAGCACTACAGAGAGACAGCACTATGTAGAGACAGCACTACAGAGAGACAGCACTACAGAGAGACAGCACTACAGAGAGACAGCACTACAGAGAGACAGCACTATGTAGAGACAGCACTACAGAGAGACAGCACTATGTAGAGACAGCACTACAGAGAGACAGCACTACAGAGAGACAGCACTACAGAGAGACAGCACTATGTAGAGACTTCACTATGTAGAGACAGCACTACAGAGAGACAGCACTATGTAGAGACAGCACTACAGAGAGACATTACTATGTAGAGACAGCACTACAGAGAGACAGCACTATGTAGAGACAGCACTACAGAGAGACATTACTATGTAGAGACAGCACTACAGAGAGACAGCACTACAGAGAGACAGCACTATGTAGAGACTTCACTATGTAGAGACAGCACTACAGAGAGACAGCACTATGTAGAGACAGCACTACAGAGAGACAGCACTACAGAGAGACATCACTGCAGACAGACAGCTGGGCCACTCAAGGACATTCAGAGACTTGTCCCTAAGCCACTCCTGTGTTGTCTTGGCTGTGTGATTAGGGTCGTTGTCCTGCTGGAAGGTGAACCTTCGCCCCAGTCTGAGGTCCTGAGCGCTCTGGACCAGGTTTTCATCACATATCTCTACTTTGCTCTTTGCTCTCTATACTAGACTCCCAGTCCCTGCTGCTGAAAAACATACCCTCAGCATGATGCTGCCAACACCGTGCTTCACCGTAGGGATGATGCAAGGTTTCCTCCAGACGTGACGCTTGGCAATCAGGCCAAAGAGTTCAATCTTAGTTTCATCAGACCAGAGAATCTTATTTCTCGTGGTCTGAGAGTATTTAAGTGCCTTTGGGAAACTCCAAGTGGGCTGTCATGTGCCTTTTACTGAGCAGTGGCTTCCTTCTGGCAACTCTACTATAAAGGCCTGATTGCCGAAGTGCCGCAGAGATGATTGGTCTTCTGGAAGGTTCTCCCATCTCCACAGAGGAACTCTGGAGCTCTGTCAGAGTGACCATCTGGTTCTTGGTCACTTTCCTGGCCATGGCCCCTCTCCCCCGAATACTCAGTTTAGGCCAGCTCTAGGAAGAGTCTTGGTGGTTTCAAAATTCTTCCATTTAAGAATGGAGGTCGTTGTGTTCCTGGGGACCTTCTATGCTTCAGAATGTTTTGGTATCTTTCCCCATATCTGTGCCTCGACAAAACCCTGTGTCTGAGCTCTATGGACAATTATTTCGACCTCATAGCTTGGTGTTTGCGCTGACATGCACTGTCAACTGTGGGACCTTATATAGACAGGTGTGTGCCTTTCCAAATCATGTCCAATCAAATGAATTTACCACAGGTGGACTCCAATCAAGTTGTAGAAACATCTCAAGGATGATCAATGGAAACAGGATCCACCTGAGCTCAATTTTAAGTCTCACTGCAAAGGGTCTGAATAATTATGTAAATTCCATCTGAATCTTTTCCTATGGCACTCGATACTTTTTCAGAAACTCTTTAAATGAGATGTGTTTATGTAGATGCTAACCATGGTGTGACATAGCTAAAACTAAAATCTCAGGTCTTTTTAATTGGATAAAGCCTTTCAATATCAACCTCCTTTCTTTCTCTCAACCAACCCCAGAGACCCAGAGACCCGAGGAGGACAAAGGAAATCCCCTTTTCATATAGTCTGCCAGTGTAATTGGCTGCTCTGGCCCATGCTGCAGCAGTGCTGGTGTGAGGGTCTAACACGAGACTGACATTATTAAAGGGTTGTCCCTCTCTCACCTCCTCTCACTCTCTCTCACCTCCTCTCCCTCTCTCTCGAGACTGACATTATTAAAGGGTTGTCCCTCTCTCACCTCCTCTCACTCTCTCACCTCCTCTCCCTTTCTCTCACCTCCTCTCCCTCTCTCACCTCCTCTCACTCTCTCACCTCTTCTCCCTCTCTCACCTCCTCTCCCTCTCTCTCACCTCCTCTCCCTCTCTCTCACCTCCTCTCCCTCTCTCTCACCTCCTCTCCCTCTCTCTCACCTCCTCTCCCTCTCTCTCACCTCCTCTCCCTCTCTCTCACCTCCTCTCCCTCTCTCTCACCTCCTCTCCCTCTCTCACCTCCTCTCCCTCTCTCACCTCCTCTCCCTCTCTCACCTCCTCTCCCTCTATCACCTCCTCTCCCTCTCTCACCTCCTCTCCCGCTCTCACCTCCTCTCCCGCTCTCACCTTCTCTCCCTCTCTCACCTCCTCTCCCTCTCTCACCTCCTCTCCCTCTCTCACCTCCTCTCCCTCTCTCACCTCCTCTCCCTCTCTCACCTCCTCTCCCTCTCTGTCACCTCCTCTCCCTCTCTCACCTCTTCTCCCTCTCTCTCACCTCCTCTCCCTCTCTCTCACCTCCTCTCCCTCTCTCACCTCCTCTCCCTCTCTCTTACCTCCTCTCCCTCTCTCTCGAGACTGACATTATTAAAGGGTTGTCCCTCTCTCACCTCCTCTCACTCTCTCACCTCCTCTCCCTTTCTCTCACCTCCTCTCCCTCTCTCACCTCCTCTCACTCTCTCACCTCTTCTCCCTCTCTCACCTCCTCTCCCTCTCTCTCACCTCCTCTCCCTCTCTCTCACCTCCTCTCCCTCTCTCTCACCTCCTCTCCCTCTCTCTCACCTCCTCTCCCTCTCTCTCACCTCCTCTCCCTCTCTCTCACCTCCTCTCCCTCTCTCACCTCCTCTCCCTCTCTCACCTCCTCTCCCTCTCTCACCTCCTCTCCCTCTATCACCTCCTCTCCCTCTCTCACCTCCTCTCCCGCTCTCACCTCCTCTCCCGCTCTCACCTTCTCTCCCTCTCTCACCTCCTCTCCCTCTCTCACCTCCTCTCCCTCTCTCACCTCCTCTCCCTCTCTCACCTCCTCTCCCTCTCTCACCTCCTCTCCCTCTCTGTCACCTCCTCTCCCTCTCTCACCTCTTCTCCCTCTCTCTCACCTCCTCTCCCTCTCTCACCTCCTCTCCCTCTCTCACCTCCTCTCCCTCTCTGTCACCTCCTCTCCCTCTCTCACCTCTTCTCCCTCTCTCTCACCTCCTCTCCCTCTCTCACCTCCTCTCCCTCTCTCACCTCCTCTCCCTCTCTCACCTCCTCTCCCTCTCTGTCACCTCCTCTCCCTCTCTCACCTCTTCTCCCTCTCTCTCACCTCCTCTCCCTCTCTCACCTCCTCTCCCTCTCTCACCTCCTCTCCCTCTCTGTCACCTCCTCTCCCTCTCTCACCTCTTCTCCCTCTCTCTCACCTCCTCTCCCTCTCTCACCTCCTCTCCCTCTCTCACCTCCTCTCCCTCTCTCTCATCTCCTCTCCCTCTCTCACCTCTTCTCCCTGACAGCCAAATGATCTTTAATGAGCTTTTAGAAAGCTCTCCTTCCAGGGAAAATGACTTCAAGTAGTACATCCAGCTAGTTTACCCCAATGGAACCCTAGGCCCTAGGCCCTGGTCAAAAGTAGTACATCCAGCTAGTTTACCCCAATGGAACCCTAGGCCCTGGTCAAAAGTAGTACATCCAGCTAGTTTACCCCAATGGAACCCTATTGGCCCTAGGCCCTGGTCAAAAGTAGTACATCAAGCTAGTTTACCCCAATGGAACCCTATTGGCCCTAGGCCCTGGTCAAAAGTAGTACATCAAGCTAGTTTACCCCAATGGAACCCTATTGGCCCTAGGCCCTGGTCAAAAGTAGTACATCAAGCTAGTTTACCCCAATGGAACCCTAGGCCCTAGGCCCTGGTCAAAAGTAGTACATCAAGCTAGTTTACCCCAATGGAACCCTATTGGCCCTAGGCCCTGGTCAAAAGTAGTACATCAAGCTAGTTTACCCCAATGGAACCCTAGGCCCTAGGCCCTGGTCAAAAGTAGTACATCAAGCTAGTTTACCCCAATGGAACCCTAGGCCCTAGGCCCTGGTCAAAAGTAGTACATCAAGCTAGTTTACCCCAATGGAACCCTAGGCCCTAGGCCCTGGTCAAAAGTAGTACATCAAGCTAGTTTACCCCAATGGAACCCTAGGCCCTAGGCCCTGGTCAAAAGTAGTACATCAAGCTAGTTTACCCCAATGGAACCCTAGGCCCTAGGCCCTGGTCAAAAGTAGTACATCCAGCTAGTTTACCCCAATGGAACCCTATTGGCCCTAGGCCCTGGTCAAAAGTAGTACATCAAGCTAGTTTACCCCAATGGAACCCTAGGCCCTAGGCCCTGGTCAAAAGTAGTACATCCAGCTAGTTTACCCCAATGGAACCCTATTGGCCCTAGGCCCTGGTCAAAAGTAGTACATCAAGCTAGTTTACCCCAATGGAACCCTATTGGCCCTAGGCCCTAGGCCAGGGTTAAACAGGGTCAAAAGTAGTGAGCTATAGTAAATAGGGAGCCATTTAGGATGCATCCAGAGACTCCACCCCTCCACCCTGCTGGACTCAGGCCTTCTCCTACCATCCTGACCCCTGCTGACCTGCCTCAGGTCTTCTCCTACCATCCTGACCCCTGCTGACCTGCCTCAGGTCTTCTCCTACCATCCTGACCCCTGCTGACCTGCCTCAGGCCTTCCCCTACCATCCTGACCCCTGCCTCAGGCCTTCCCCTACCATCCTGACCCCTGCCTCAGGCCTTCCCCTACCATCCTGACCCCTGCCTCAGGCCTTCCCCTACCATCCTGACCCCTGCTAACCCGCCTCAGGCCTTCCACTACCATCCTGACCCCTGCTGACCTGCCTCAGGTCTTCCCCTACCATCCTGACCCCTGCTAACCCGCCTCAGGCCTTCCCCTACCATCCTGACCCCTGCTAACCCGCCTCAGGCCTTCCCCTACCATCCTGACCCCTGCTGACCTGCCTCAGGTCTTCCCCTACCATCCTGACCCCTGCTAACCTGCCTGAGGCCTTCCCCTACCATCCTGACCCCTGCTAACCCGCCTCAGGTCTTCCCCTACCATCCTGACCCCTGCCTCAGGCCTTCCCCTACCATACTGACCCCTGCTAACCTGCCTGAGGCCTTCCCCTACCATCCTAACCCCTGCTGGCCTCAGGCCTTCCCCTACCATCCTGACCCCTGCCTCAGGCCTTCCCCTACCATCCTGACCCCTGCCTCAGGTCTTCCTCTACCATCCTGACCCCTAGTAACCTGCCTGAGGCCTTCCCCTACCACCCTGACCCCTGCTGACCTGCCTCAGGCCTTCCCCTACCATCCTGACCCCTGCTGGCCTCAGGCCTTCCCCTACCATCCTGACCCCTGCTGACCTGCCTCAGGCCTTCCCCTACCATCCTGACCCCTGCTGACCTGCCTCAGGCCTTCCCCTACCATCCTGACGCCTGCCTCAGGCCTTCCCCTACCATCCTGACCCCTGCTGACCTGCCTCAGGCCTTCCCCTACCATCCTGACCCCTGCTGACCTGCCTCAGGTCTTCCCCTACCATCCTGACCCCTGCCTCAGGCATTCCCCTACCATCCTGACCCCTGCTGACCTGCCTCAGGCCTTCCCCTACCATCCTGACCCCTGCCTCAGGCCTTCCCCTACCATCCTGACCCCTGCCTCAGGCCTTCCCCTACCATCCTGACCCCTGCTGACCTGCCTCAGGCCTTCCCCTACCATCCTGACCCCTGCTGGCCTCAGGCCTTCCCCTACCATCCTGACCCCTGCTAACCTGCCTCAGGCCTTCCCCTACTATCCTGACCCCTGCCTCAGGCCTTCCCCTACCATCCTGACCCCTGCTGACCTGCCTCAGGCCTTCCCCTACCATCCTGACCCCTGCTGACCTGCCTCAGGCCTTCCCCTACCATCCTGACCCCTGCTAACCTGCCTCAGGCCTTCCCCTACCATCCTGACCCCTGCTAACCTGCCTCAGGCCTTCCCCTACCATCCTGACCCCTGCTGGCCTCAGGCCTTCCCCTACCATCCTGACCCCTGCTGACCTGCCTCAGGCCTTCCCATACCACCCTGACCCCTGCCTCAGGCCTTCCCCTACCATCCTGACCCCTGCTGACCTGCCTCAGACCTTCCCCTACCATCCTGACCCCTGCCTCAGGTCTTCCCCTACCATCCTGACCCCTGCTAACCTGCCTGAGGCCTTCCCCTACCATCCTGACCCCTGCTGACCTGCCTCAGGCCTTCCCCTACCATCCTGACCCCTGCTGGCCTCAGGCCTTCCCCTACCATCCTGACCCCTCCTGACCTGCCTCAGGCCTTCCCCTACCATCCTGACCCCTGCCTCAGGCCTTCCCCTACCATCCTGACCCCTGCTGACCTGCCTCAGGCCTTCCCCTACCATCCTGACCCCTGCTGACCTGCCTCAGGTCTTCCCCTACCATCCTGACCCCTGCTGACCTGCCTCAGGTCTTCCCCTACCATCCTGACCCCTGCCTCAGGCCTTCCCCTACCATCCTGACCCCTGCTGACCTGCCTCAGGCCTTCCCCTACCATCCTGACCCCTGCCTCAGGCCTTCCCCTACCATCCTGACCCCTGCTAACCTGCCTCAGGCCTTCCCCTACCATCCTGACCCCTGCTAACCTGCCTCAGGCCTTCCCCTACCATCCTGACCCCTGCTGGCCTCAGGCCTTCCCCTACCATCCTGACCCCTGCTGACCTGCCTCAGGCCTTCCCCTACCATCCTGACCCCTGCCTCAGGTCTTCCCCTACCATCCTGACCCCTGCTGACCTGCCTCAGGCCTTCCCATACCACCCTGACCCCTGCCTCAGGTCTTCCCCTACCATCCTGACCCCTGCTAACCTGCCTGAGGCCTTCCCCTACCATCCTGACCCCTGCTGACCTGCCTCAGGCCTTCCCCTACCATCCTGACCCCTGCTGGCCTCAGGCCTTCCCCTACCATCCTGACCCCTGCTGGCCTCAGGCCTTCCCCTACCATCCTGACCCCTGCTGACCTGCCTCAGGCCTTCCCCTACCATCCTGACCCCTGCCTCAGGCCTTCCCCTACCATCCTGACCCCTGCTGACCTGCCTCAGGCCTTCCCCTACCATCCTGACCCCTGCTGACCTGCCTCAGGTCTTCCCCTACCATCCTGACCCCTGCTGACCTGCCTCAGGTCTTCCCCTACCATCCTGACCCCTGCCTCAGGCCTTCCCCTACCATCCTGACCCCTGCTGACCCGCCTCAGCTTGGCTCTGCATCTCTCGTTTAATGCATCATAGTTATTAGAATCCTCTGCTGAGGTTAAGATTCAGGTTGTGAACAAAAATTTTAAAAACGTTTCGATTTGAAAAACAAGATTTGTAATCTGGATACCGAACCAAGACTTACTCAGAGATGAAGCCTAGAATGAAAATAATGGATTTCTCCAACCTCACACACACACCAAACAGAGCTGGAAAAACGTTGAGGGAAAAATAGAAATAAACAGAAGGCACATTATTCTACAACAATTAAACAGCAGATTGTTAGAGACCGTAGACCAAAGTAAGGAGAGAAATAAAGGAGGATATTAACAGCATGGTATAATGGTCTACTGGTGGAGCTCCGGCTCAGAGCCAGAGAGACTAACCAACCATCATCCCATCTGCTAGAGGAAGACTGTGTGTGTGCGTGTGCGTGTGCGCGTGTGCGTGTGCGCGTGTGCGTGCGCGTGCGTGTGTGTGTGCGTTTGTGTGTTTGTGTTTGTGTGTGTGTGTGTGTGTGTGTGTGTGTGTGTGTGTGTGTGCGCGTGTGCGCGTGTGCGTGCGCGTGCGTGTGCGTTTGTGTGTGTGTGTGTGTGTGTGTGTATCAAATCAACTCAAAAAATAAATATAATTAGATTTTTACAACAGGTGTAGAAATTACCATGAAATGCTTAATTTACAAGCCCTGAACCAACAATGCAGTTCAATAGATAGTTAATAAAATATTGACTAAATGACCGAATAAATAATAATAATTAAGATCTAAAAGTTACACAGGAAAAGTACATAACAATAACGAGGCTATATACAGGGCGTACCGGTACAGAGTCAATGTGGAGGCTATATACAGGGGGGTACCGGTACAGAGTCAATGTGGAGGCTATATACAGGGGGTACCGGTACAGAGTCAATGTGGAGGCTATATACAGGTGGTACCGGTACAGAGTCAATGTGGAGGCTATATACAGGGTGTACCGGTACAGAGTCAATGTGGAGGCTATATACAGGGGGTACTGGTACAGAGTCAATGTGGAGGCTATATACAGGGTGTACCGGTACAGAGTCAATGTGGAGGCTATATACAGGGGGTACCGGTACAGAGTCAATGTGGAGGCTATATACAGGGGGTACCGGTACAGAGTCAATGTGGAGGCTATATACAGGGGGTACTGGTACAGAGTCAATGTGGAGGCTATATACAGGGTATTACGGTACAGAGTCAATGTGGAGGCTATATACAGGGGGTACCAGTACAGAGTCAATGTGGAGGCTATATACAGGGGGTACCGGTACAGAGTCAATGTGGAGGCTATATACAGGGGGTACCGGTACAGAGTCAATGTGGAGGCTATATACAGGGTGTTACGGTACAGAGTCAATGTGGAGACTATATACAGGGTGTTACGGTACAGAGTCAATGTGGAGGCTATATACAGGGTGTTACGGTACAGAGTCAATGTGGAGGCTATATACAGGTGGTACCAGTACAGAGTCAATGTGGAGGCTATATACAGGGTGTACCGGTACAGAGTCAATGTGGAGACTATATACAGGGGGTACCGGTATAGAGTCAATGTGGAGGCTATATACAGGGGGTACCGGTACAGAGTCAATGTGGAGGCTATATACAGGGTGTTACGGTACAGAGTCAATGTGGAGGCTATATACAGGTGGTACCAGTACAGAGTCAATGTGGAGGCTATATACAGGGTGTACCGGTACAGAGTCAATGTGGAGGCTATATACAGGTGGTACCGGTACAGAGTCAATGTGGAGGCTATATACAGGGTGTACCGGTACAGAGTCAATGTGGAGGCTATATACAGGGGGTACTGGTACAGAGTCAATGTGGAGGCTATATACAGGGTGTACCGGTACAGAGTCAATGTGGAGGCTATATACAGGGGGTACCGGTACAGAGTCAATGTGGAGGCTATATACAGGGGGTACCGGTACAGAGTCAATGTGGAGGCTATATACAGGGGGTACTGGTACAGAGTCAATGTGGAGGCTATATACAGGGTATTACGGTACAGAGTCAATGTGGAGGCTATATACAGGGGGTACCAGTACAGAGTCAATGTGGAGGCTATATACAGGGGGTACCGGTACAGAGTCAATGTGGAGGCTATATACAGGGGGTACCGGTACAGAGTCAATGTGGAGGCTATATACAGGGGGTACCGGTACAGAGTCAATGTGGAGGCTATATACAGGGTGTTACGGTACAGAGTCAATGTGGAGACTATATACAGGGTGTTACGGTACAGAGTCAATGTGGAGGCTATATACAGGGTGTTACGGTACAGAGTCAATGTGGAGGCTATATACAGGTGGTACCAGTACAGAGTCAATGTGGAGGCTATATACAGGGTGTACCGGTACAGAGTCAATGTGGAGACTATATACAGGGGGTACCGGTATAGAGTCAATGTGGAGGCTATATACAGGGGGTACCGGTACAGAGTCAATGTGGAGGCTATATACAGGGTGTTACGGTACAGAGTCAATGTGGAGGCTATATACAGGTGGTACCAGTACAGAGTCAATGTGGAGGCTATATACAGGGTGTACCGGTACAGAGTCAATGTGGAGACTATATACAGGGGGTACCGGTACAGAGTCAATGTGGAGGCTATATACAGGGGGTACCGGTACAGAGTCAATGTGGAGGCTATATACAGGGTGTTACGGTACAGAGTCAATGTGGAGGCTATATACAGGCTGTTACGGTATAGAGTCAATGTGGAGACTATATACAGGGTGTTACGGTACAGAGTCAATGTGCGGAGGTACAGTTTAGTAACGAGGCTATATACAGGGGGTACCGGTACCGAGTCAATGTGCAGAGGTACAGTTTAGTAACGAGGCTATATACAGGGGGTACCGGTACCGAGTCAATGTGCGGAGGTACAGGTTAGTAACGAGGCTATATACAGGGGGTACCGGTACCGAGTCAATGTGCGGAGGTACAGGTTAGTAACGAGGCTATATACAGGGGGTACCGGTACCGAGTCAATGTGCGGAGGTACAGGTTAGTAACGAGGCTATATACAGGGGGTACCGGTACCGAGTCAATGTGCGGAGGTACAGGTTAGTAACGAGGCTATATACAGGGGGTACCGGTACCGAGTCAATGTGCGGAGGTACAGGTTAGTAACGAGGCTATATACAGGGGGTACCGGTACCGAGTCAATGTGCGGAGGTACAGGTTAGTAACGAGGCTATATACAGGGGGTACCGGTACCGAGTCAATGTGCGGAGGTACAGTTTAGTAACGAGGTTATATACAGGGGGTACCGGTACCGAGTCAATGTGCGGAGGTACAGTTTAGTAACGAGGCTATATACAGGGGGTACCGGTACCGAGTCAATGTGCGGAGGTACAGGTTAGTAACGAGGCTATATACAGGGGGTACCGGTACCGAGTCAATGTGCGGAGGTACAGTTTAGTAATGAGGCTATATACAGGGGGTACCGGTACCGAGTCAATGTGCGGAGGTACAGTTTAGTAACGAGGCTATATACAGGGGGTACCGGTTTGTCGTGCCCTATTCACAACTGAGTGGTGTGTTTGGACCATGTTAGTTTGTTGGTGATGTGGACACCGAGGAATTTGAACCTCTCTACCTGCTCCACTTCACTTTTTCTGTAGTCCACGATCAGTTCCTTACATTGAGAGAGAGGTTGTTGTCCTGGTTGACCACTCTTCCTGGTTGACCACTCTTCCTGGTTGACCACTCTTCCTTGTTGACCACTCTTCCAGGTTGACCACTCTTCCTGGTTGACCACTCTTCCTGGTTGACCACTCTTCCTGGTTGACCACTCTTCCAGTTTGACCACTCTTCCAGGTTGACCACTCTTCCTGGTTGACCACTCTTCCTGGTTGACCACTCTTCCTGGTTGACCACTCTTCCTGGTTGACCACTCTTCCAGGTATCTGATCTGCTCCCGAAAGGCTGTCTCATCTTTGTTGGGGATCAGGCCTGACCACTGTTGTGTTGTTAGCAAACTTAATGATGGTGTTGGAGTCGTACTTGGCCAAGGAGTCGTGGGTGAACAGGGAGAACAGGAGGGGACTACCTTTACCACCTGGGGGCAACCCCTCAGGAAGTCCAGGATCAAGTTGCAGAGGGAGGTGTTGAGTCCCAGGGTCCTTAGGTAAATGATGAGCTTTGTGGGTACTGTAGTTTTGAACGCTGAGCTGTATTAAAGAAACAGCAGTTTCAGATATTCCTTTTGTCCATGTGGGAAAGGGCAGAGTGGAGTGTAATTCAGATTGCGTCATCTGTGAATCTATTGGGACGGAATCGGAATTGGGTCTAGACTTCTTTAATATTAGACATTGCGCACCAGCAGTTATTAACAAATAGGCACACACCCCGATCCCTTGTCTTACCAGACGTAGCTGCTCTGTCCCGCCGATGCACGGAGAAGCGAGCCAGCTCTATATTATCCATGTTGTCGTTTAGCCGAGTCTCGTGAAACATAAGATTTTACAGTTAAAGTCCCATTGGTAGGATTGTCTTAATCGTAGATCGTCCAGTTTGTTTTCCAATGATTGCACGTTGGCCAATAATTCAGAGGGTAGCGGTGGTTTACCTACTCGCGGTTTACCTACTCACGGTTTACCTACTCGCGGTTTACCTACTCACGGTTTACCTACTCGCGGTTTACCTACTCTTACAATGTACCCCCGATCAATGGCCTTTGCAACATTATGAATAACAAACAACAGGAAAAAATTTAAAACACAATTGGATAGGAGCCCGTAAAACGGCAGCCATACCCATCGGTGACATTATCAAAACCTGTGTGTGAAGGTGCTTGTGTTGCATGAAAAACACGTTGAGCTGAAGAGATTTTCATATCTCTGAACTAGCTGCAGGTAAATGACTAGCTACCAGTAAATGACTAGATACAGGTAAATAACTAGCTACAGGTAAAGAACTAGCTACAGTATATCACAAAAGTGAGTACACCCCTCACATTTTTGTAAATATTTGGGTATATCTTTTCATGTGACAACACTGAAGAAATGACACTTTGCTACAATGTAAAGTAGTGAGTGTACAGCTTGTATAACAGTGTACATTTGCTGTCCCCTCAAAATAACTCAACACACAGCCATTAATGTCTAAACCGCTGGCAACAAAAGTGAGTACACCCCTAAGTGAAAATGTCCAAATTGGTCCCAAAGTGTCAATATTTTGTGTGGCCACCATCATTTTCCAGCACTGCCTTAACCTTCTTGGGCATGGAGTTCACCAGAGCTTCACAGGTTGATACTTGAGTCCTCTTCCACTCCTCCATGACGACATCACGGAGCTGGTGGATGTTAGAGAGCTTGCACTCCTCCACCTTCCGTTTGAGGATGCCCCACAGATGCTCAATAGGGTTTAGGTCTGGAGACATGCTTGGCCAGTCCATCACCTTTACCCTCAGCTTCTTTAGCAAGGCAGTGGTCGTCTTGGAGGTGTG
>NC_074666.1:82318-167318 GCF_029448725.1 Salvelinus fontinalis | reverse complement strand
ACAGCCCATATTATTAGTGTCCTGTCTAGGGGCTGTCCTGTACATCTAGCTGTCTCACTATAGAAACAGGAGATAGACTAGTGTCCTGTCCAGGGGGTGTCCTGTACATCAAGCTGTCTCACACTACAGAAACAGGAGATAGACTAGTGTCCTGTCCAGGCGGTGTCCTGTACATCAAGCTGTCTCACTACAGAAACAGGAGATAGACTAGTGTCCTGTCTAGGGGATGTCCTGTACATCAAGCTGTCTCACTACAGAAACAGGAGATAGACTAGTGTCCTGTCCAGGGGGTGTCCTGTACATCAAGCTGTCTCACGCAAAAGGTGATATGGACGTTTTGACTCAGACAAGGCTTTCATACATATCACTACTTTCACTGCTCTCTCAATCTCTCCATAATGTCATCTCAATATAAGGGCTTTATTGGTAAACATAGATTTAAATTGCCAAAGCAAGTGAAATAGACAATACAAAATGAAAATACATTTCTCAGTCTCTCTCTCTGACTGTAAACTATAAAGTCCTCCGATATCTCAAGCTGTAAACTTTAACTTCCTCCCATATCTCTCACTCTGACAAACTATAACATCATCCCATATAACTCTCTCTGACTGTAAACAATAACCTTCTCCCAAATCTCTTAGAGGGTTAACAATAACATCCTCCCACTGCTCTTTCTATGACTGTAAACTATAAACTCCTCCAATATCTCTCTCAGACAGTATACTACAACCATCTCCCACATCTCTGTCTCTGACTTAACTATAACCTCCAACCAAATCTCTCTCTCATACAAAAAGCTTAAAACTCCTCCCATGTCTCTCTCTCTCTGACTGTAAACTATAAAATCTTCCCATATCTCTGACTGTAAACTATATCATCCTCCCATATATCTCTCTGACTGTAAAAAATAACTCCTACCAAATTTATCTCTAAGATTGTAAACTCTAAAATTCTCCATCTCTCTCTCTCAGGATGTCAACTATATCCTCCTCCCGTATCTCTCTCTCTCTCAGGATGTCAACTATATCCTCCTCCCGTATCTCTCTCTCTCTCAGACTGTAAACTTGATCCTCCTCCTGTATCTCTCTCTCTCAGACTGTAAACTTTATCCTCCTCCCGTATCTCTCTCTCTCTCAGACTGTAAACTTTATCCTCCTCCTGTATCTCTCTCTCTCAGACTGTAAACTTTATCCTCCTCCCGTATCTCTCTCTCTCAGACTGTAAACTTTATCCTCCTCCTGTATCTCTCTCTCTCAGACTGTAAACTTTATCCTCCTCCCGTATCTCTCTCTCTCTCAGACTGTAAACTTTATCCTCCTCCTGTATCTCTCTCTCTCAGACTGTAAACTTTATCCTCCTCCTGTATCTCTCTCTCTCAGACTGTAAACTTTATCCTCCTCCTGTATCTCTCTCTCTCAGACTGTAAACTTTATCCTCCTCCTGTATCTCTCTCTCTCAGACTGTAAACTTTATCCTCCTCCCGTATCTCTCTCTCTCAGACTGTAAACTTTATCCTCCTCCTGTATCTCTCTCTCTCAGACTGTAAACTTTATCCTCCTCCTGTATCTCTCTCTCTCAGACTGTAAACTTTATCCTCCTCCCGTATCTCTCTCTCAAACTGTTATATATGACCTCCTCCCATTTCTCTCTTTCTGACTGTAAACTATAATCTCCTCCCATATCTCTCTCTCAGAATGTAAACTATAAAATCGTCCCATATCTCTATCGCTGACTGTAAACTATAACGTACAGCTATATCTCTCTCAGTCTGTAAACCTTAATCTCCTCCCATGTCTCTCCCTGAGACTGTAAACCATAAAGTCCTTCCATATCTCTCTCTGTCTGTAGACTATAAATTCCTCCTATATTTAAACCTAGGCCTGTGGTCTATAGTGTTCAATACAGTACTACTCTTAAACCTAGGCCTTATGGTCTATAGTGTTCAATACTGCACTACTCTTAAACCTAGGCCTGTGGTCTATAGTGTTCAATACTGCACTACTCTTAAACCTAGGCCTGTGGTCTATAGTGTTCAATACTGCACTACTCTTAAACCTAGGCCTGTGGTCTATAGTGTTCAATACGGTACTACTCTTAAACCTAGGCCTGTGGTCTATAGTGTTCAATACAGTACTACTCTTAAACCTAGGCCTGTGGTCTATAGTGTTCAATACAGTACTACTCTTAAACCTAGGCCTGTGGTCTATGGTGTGCCATTTAGGAAGCAGCTCAGGTAGGTTGGATTTGTGGCGGCAGCAGCGCTGGTTGGCAGCATCATTTTTCTGCTCTGTTAGTCCAGCTGGCAGACGTGGACATCCATATGGCAGCTCAGTATGTTCTGGCTACTATTGCTCTCTGCTCCTAGTCAGACCCCATTACCGTCAGTCATTCAGCTCCCTGCCTCCGCTCCTCTCCTGTCCCTCACTCCTGCTCCTCTCCTGTCCCTCACTCTGCTCCTCTCCTGGCCCTCACTCCGCTCCTCTCCTGTCCCTCACTCCTGCTCCTCTCCTCTCCTGTCCCTCACTCCGCTCCTCTCCTGTCCCTCACTCCTGCTCCTCTCCTGGCCCTCACTCCGCTCCTCTCCTGGCCCTCACTCCGCTCCTCTCCTGGCCCTCACTCCTGCTCCTCTCCTGTCCCTCACTCCTGCTCCTCTCCTGGCCCTCACTCCTGCTCCTCTCCTGGCCCTCACTCCGCTCCTCTCCTGGCCCTCACTCCTGCTCCTCTCCTCTCCTGTCCCTCACTCCTGCTCCTCTCCTGGCCCTCACTCCGCTCCTCTCCTGGCCCTCACTCCTGCTCCTCTCCTGGCCCTGCCTCCGCTCCTCTCCTGGCCCTCACTCCTGCTCCTCTCCTGGCCCTCACTCCGCTCCTCTCCTGGCCCTCACTCCTGCTCTTCTCCTGTCCCTCACTCCTGCTCCTCTCCTGTCCCTCACTCCTGCTCCTCTCCTGGCCCTCACTCCGCTCCTCTCCTGTCCCTCACTCCTGCTCCTCTCCTGGCCCTCACTCCGCTCCTCTCCTGGCCCTCACTCCTGCTCCTCTCCTGGCCCTCACTCCGCTCCTCTCCTCTCCTGTCCCTCACTCCGCTCCTCTCCTGGCCCTCACTCCTGCTCCTCTCCTTTCCCTCACTCCGCTCCTCTCCTCTCCTGTCCCTCACTCCTGCTCCTCTACTGTCCCTCACCCCGCTCCTCTCCTGTCCCTCACTCCGCTCCTCTCCTGTCCCTCACTCCGCTCCTCTCCTCTACTGTCCCTCACTCCGCTCCTCTCCTGTCCCTCACTCCGCATCTCTCCTCTCCTGTCCCTCACTCCGCTCCTCTCCTGTCCCTCACTCCGCTCCTCTCCTGTCCCTCACTCCTCTCCTCTACTGTCCCTCACTCCGCTCCTCTCCTGTCCCTCACTCCGCTCCTCTCCTGTCCCTCACTCTGCTCCTCTCCTGTCCCTCACTCTGCTCCTCTCCTGTCCCTCACTCCGCTCCTCTCCTGTCCCTCACTCTGCTCCTCTCCTGTCCCTCACTCTGCTCCTCTCCCTTCCCTCACTCCTGCTCCTCTCCTGTCCCTCACTCCTGCTCCTCTCCTGTCCCTCACTCCGCTCCTCTCCTCTCCTGGCCCTCACTCCGCTCCTCTCCTGTCCCTCACTCCTGCTCCTCTCCTCTCCTGGCCCTCACTCCGCTCCTCTCCTGTCCCTCACTCCTGCTCCTCTCCTCTCCTGTCCCTCACTCCTGCTCCTCTCCTCTACTGTCCCTCACTCCGCTCCTCTCCTGTCCCTCACTCCGCTCCTCTCCTGGCCCTCACTCCGCTCCTCTCCTGTCCCTCACTCCACTCCGCTCCTCTCCTGTCCCTCACTCCACTCCGCTCCTCTCCTCTCCTGGCCCTCACTCTGCTCCTCTCCTGTCCCTCACTCTGCGCCTCTCCTGTCCCTCACTCTGCTCCTCTCGTGTCCCTCACTCCGCTCCTCTCCTCTCCTGGCCCTCACTCCGCTCCTCTCCTGTCCCTCACTCTGCTCCTCTCCTGTCCCTCACTCTGCGCCTCTCCTGTCCCTCACTACTGCTCCTCTCCTGTCCCTCACTCCGCTCCTCTCCTCTCCTGGCCCTCACTCCTCTCCTCTCCTGTCCCTCACTCCGCTCCTCTCCTGGCCCTCACTCCGCTCCTCTCCTGTCCCTCACTCTGCTCCTCTCATCTCCTGTCCCTCACTCCGCTCCTCTCCTGTCCCTCACTCCACTCCGCTCCTCTCCTCTCCTGGCCCTCACTCCGCTCCTCTCCTGTCCCTAACTCTGCTCCTCTCCTGTCCCTCACTCCTGCTCCTCTCCTGTCCCTCACTCTGCGCCTCTCCTGTCCCTCACTCCTGCTCCTCTCCTGTCCCTCACTCCGCTCCTCTCCTCTCCTGGCCCTCACTCCGCTCCTCTCCTGTCCCTCACTCTGCTCCTCTCCTGTCCCTCACTCTGCGCCTCTCCTGTCCCTCACTCCTGCTCCTCTCCTGTCCCTCACTCCGCTCCTCTCCTCTCCTGGCCCTCACTCCGCTCCTCTCCTGTCCCTCACTCCGCTCCTCTCCTGTCCCTCACTCCGCTCCTCTCCTGTCCCTCACTCCGCTCCTCTCCTCTCCTGGCCCTCACTCCGCTCCTCTCCTGGCCCTCACTCCACTCCTCTCCTGTCCCTCACTCCTGCTCCTCTCCTCTCCTGTCCCTCACTCCTCTCCTCTCCTGTCCCTCACTCCGCTCCTCTCCTGTCCCTCACTCCGCTCCTCTACTCTCCTGTCCCTCACTCCTGCTCCTCTCCTGTCCCTCACTCCGCTCCTCTCCTCTCCTGGCCCTCACTCCACTCCTCTCCTGTCCCTCACTCTGCTCCTCTCCTGTCCCTCACTCTGCGCCTCTCCTGGCCCTCACTCCTGCTCCTCTCCTGGGCTTCACTCCGCTCCTCTCCTGTCCCTCACTCCGCTCCTCTCCTCTCCTGGCCCTCACTCCGCTCCTCTCCTGTCCCTCACTCCGCTCCTCTCCTGTCCCTCACTCCTGCTCCTCTCCTGGGCCTCACTCCGCTCCTCTGCTGGCCCTAACTCCGCTCCTCTCCTGTCCCTCACTCCACTCCGCTCCTCTCCTGTCCCTCACTCCACTCCGCTCCGCTCCTCTCCTGTCCCTCACTCCGCTCCTCTCCTGTCCCTCACTCCCGCTCCTCTCCTGTCCCTCACTCCGCTCCTCTCCTGTCCCTCACTCCGCATCTTTCCTCTTCTGTCCCCCACTCCGCTCCTCTCCTGTCCCTCACTCCGCTCCTCTCCTGTCCCTCACTCCTCTCCTCTACTGTCCCTCACTCCGCTCCTCTCCTGTCCCTCACTCCGCTCCTCTCCTGTCCCTCACTCTGCTCCTCTCCTGTCCCTCACTCTGCTCCTCTCCTGTCCCTCACTCCGCTCCTCTCCTGTCCCTCACTCTGCTCCTCTCCTGTCCCTCACTCTGCTCCTCTCCTGTCCCTCACTCCTGCTCCTCTCCTGTCCCTCACTCCTGCTCCTCTCCTGTCCCTCACTCCTGCTCCTCTCCTGTCCCTCACTCCGCTCCTCTCCTCTCCTGGCCCTCACTCCGCTCCTCTCCTGTCCCTCACTCCTGCTCCTCTCCTCTCCTGGCCCTCACTCCGCTCCTCTCCTGTCCCTCACTCCTGCTCCTCTCCTCTCCTGTCCCTCACTCCTGCTCCTCTCCTCTACTGTCCCCCACTCCGCTCCTCTCCTGTCCCTCACTCCGCTCCTCTCCTGGCCCTCACTCCGCTCCTCTCCTGTCCCTCACTCCACTCCGCTCCTCTCCTGTCCCTCACTCCACTCCGCTCCTCTCCTCTCCTGGCCCTCACTCTGCTCCTCTCCTGTCCCTCACTCTGCGCCTCTCCTGTCCCTCACTCCTGCTCCTCTCCTGACCCTCACTCCGCTCCTCTCCTCTCCTGGCCCTCACTCCGCTCCTCTCCTGTCCCTCACTCTGCTCCTCTCCTGTCCCTCACTCTGCGCCTCTCCTGTCCCTCACTACTGCTCCTCTCCTGTCCCTCACTCCGCTCCTCTCCTCTCCTGGCCCTCACTCCTCTCCTCTCCTGTCCCTCACTCCGCTCCTCTCCTGGCCCTCACTCCGCTCCTCTCCTGTCCCTCACTCTGCTCCTCTCATCTCCTGTCCCTCACTCCGCTCCTCTCCTGTCCCTCACTCCACTCCGCTCCTCTCCTCTCCTGGCCCTCACTCCGCTCCTCTCCTGTCCCTCACTCTGCTCCTCTCCTGTCCCTCACTCCTGCTCCTCTCCTGTCCCTCACTCTGCGCCTCTCCTGTCCCTCACTCCTGCTCCTCTCCTGTCCCTCACTCCGCTCCTCTCCTCTCCTGGCCCTCACTCCGCTCCTCTCCTGTCCCTCACTCTGCTCCTCTCCTGTCCCTCACTCTGCGCCTCTCCTGTCCCTCACTACTGCTCCTCTCCTGTCCCTCACTCCGCTCCTCTCCTCTCCTGGCCCTCACTCCTCTCCTCTCCTGTCCCTCACTCCGCTCCTCTCCTGGCCCTCACTCCGCTCCTCTCCTGTCCCTAAACTCTGCTCCTCTCATCTCCTGTCCCTCACTCCGCTCCTCTCCTGTCCCTCACTCCACTCCGCTCCTCTCCTCTCCTGGCCCTCACTCCGCTCCTCTCCTGTCCCTCACTCTGCTCCTCTCCTGTCCCTCACTCCTGCTCCTCTCCTGTCCCTCACTCTGCGCCTCTCCTGTCCCTCACTCCTGCTCCTCTCCTGTCCCTCACTCCGCTCCTCTCCTCTCCTGGCCCTCACTCCGCTCCTCTCCTGTCCCTCACTCTGCTCCTCTCCTGTCCCTCACTCTGCGCCTCTCCTGTCCCTCACTCCTGCTCCTCTCCTGTCCCTCACTCCGCTCCTCTCCTCTCCTGGCCCTCACTCCGCTCCTCTCCTGTCCCTCACTCCGCTCCTCTCCTGTCCCTCACTCCGCTCCTCTCCTGTCCCTCACTCCGCTCCTCTCCTCTCCTGGCCCTCACTCCGCTCCTCTCCTGGCCCTCACTCCACTCCTCTCCTGTCCCTCACTCCTGCTCCTCTCCTCTCCTGTCCCTCACTCCTCTCCTCTCCTGTCCCTCACTCCGCTCCTCTCCTGTCCCTCACTCCGCTCCTCTCCTCTCCTGGTCCTCACTCCGCTCCTCTCCTGGCCCTCACTCCGCTCCTCTCCTGTCCCTCACTCCTGCTCCTCTCCTGGCCCTCACTCCTGCTCCTCTCCTGGGCCTCACTCCGCTCCTCTCCTGTCCCTCACTCCGCTCCTCTCCTCTCCTGGCCCTCACTCCGCTCCTCTCCTGTCCCTCACTCCGCTCCTCTCCTGTCCCTCACTCCTGCTCCTCTCCTGGGCCTCACTCCGCTCCTCTCCTGGCCCTCACTCCGCTCCTCTCCTGTCCCTCACTCCACTCCGCTCCTCTCCTGTCCCTCACTCCACTCCGCTCCGCTCCTCTCCTGTCCCTCACTCCGCTCCTCTCCTGTCCCTCACTCCTGCTCCTCTCCTGTCCCTCACTCCTGCTCCTCTCCTGTCCCTCACTCCGCTCTTCTCCTGTCCCTCACTCCGCTCTTCTATGCTTTATCTTGGCCAGGTCGCAATTGTAAATGAGAACGTGTTCTCAACTTGCCTACCTGGTTAAAACTTCTTTGGGATAGGGGGCGCTATTTTCACTTTGGGAAAAAATCGTGCACAATTTAAACGGCCTCGTACTCAATTCTTGCTAGTACAATATGCATATTATTATTACTATTGGATAGGAAACACTCTCTAGTTACTAAAACAGTTTGAATTATATCTGTGAGTAAAACAGAACTCATTTTGCAGCAAACTTCCTGACAGGAAGTGTAAAATCTGAAATCGATGCACTATTCTAGGGCCTGCCTATTAATGTCCTTGATATATTTTAGTATAGATGCACTTCATACGTCTTCCACTAGATGTCAACAGGCAGTGAGAGAAGAAATGGAGTGTGTAACTTGATCTGGGGTCGAATAATAGCTCTCGGCATGACGTGTCACCAGTTTCCTGTTTTCTGGAGAGCGCGTGACATGTATAACATGTTATACAATAAATGTATGTTTTGTTCGAAAAATGTGCATATTTGAGGTATAAATCAGTTTTACGTTGCAGCTGCCATTAACAGCTACCGTCAGAAATAGAACCGAAGCAGCTAGAATAACTACAGAGAGCAACGTGAAATATCTAAATACTCATCATAAAACATTTATGAAAAATACATGGTGTACAGCAAATTAAAGATAAACATCTTGTGAATCCAGCCAATATTTCAGATTTTTTAAGTGTTTTACAGCGAAAACACAATATAGCATTATATTAGCTTACTACAATAGCCAACCACACAACCGCATTCATTCACCGCAAAGGTAGCGATCGCAAAAAAACAGCAAAAGATATAAATTGATTCACTAACCTTGACAAACTTCATCAGATGACAGTCCTACAACATCATATTACACAATACATACATGTTTTGTTAAAAAATGTGCATATTTAGCAGTAAAAATCGTGGTTTTACAATGTGAATACGTAGTCAAAATGCACAAAATTGTCCGGAGAAATCTTGGACAGTCACCTAATCTAATCAAATAACTCATCATAAACTTTACTAGAAAATACATGTTGTACAGCAAATGAAAGATACACTAGTTCTTAATGCAACCGCTGTGTTAGATTTAAAAAAATAACTTTAGTATGACATACAGCTTACGTTATAGCGAGACAGCGCCCAAAATAAGGGCGGAAAATATGACTAAACATTTTCAACAGAAATACGAAATAACATCATAAATGGTTCCTGCTTTTTGCTTCCATCAGAATGTTGTACAAGGGACTCTCTCAGAACAGATGTATGTATACTGAGATCATGTGACAGATCATGTGACACATGTGACACTTGGACTTTATTGGACATTATTTAATTAATTCTGTGACTTTTGAAGGTAATTGGTTGCAACAGATCTTTTTAGATTTTTTTTAAACAAGTCATTTTTGAAATTTTACTTCATCAATTTGGACTATTTTGTGTATGTCTATTACATGAAATTCAAATAAAAATCTATTTAAATTACAGGTTGTAATGCAAGAAAATAGAAAGAATGACTAGGGGGTGAATACTTATGCAAGGCACTGTAAGGGTGATCTGTAGCGGCTAGATGTTCTTTACCATTCGGGCCATCAGATTTGCGACCAATCCTCCTTAAAGGTCACATCACTGCACTCTATACTCCTCTGTAAACTGTTCATCTCTGTATACCCGTTGCAAGACCCACTGGTTGATGCTTATTTATAAAACCGTCTTAGGCCTCACTCCCCTTATCTGAGATATCTACTGCAGCCCTCATCCTCCACATACAGCATCCATTCTACCAGTCACATTATGTTAAAGGTCCCCAACACACACAAGTCCCTGGGTCGCTCCTCTTTTCAGTTCGCTGCAGCTAGCGACTGGAATGAGCTGCTAAAAACACTCAAACTGGACTGTTTCATTTCCAATCAAAAACTCAACTCTTACTGACAGTTGTGGCTGCTTCGTGTGATGTATTGTTGTCTCTACCTTCTTACTCTTTGTGCTGTTGTCTGTGACAAATAATGTTTTTACCATGTTTTGTGCTGCTACCATTCTGTGTTGTCATGTGTTGCTGCCTTGCTGTGTTGTTGTCTCAGGCCTCTCTTTATGTAGTGTTGTGTTGTCTCTCTTGTCGTGATGTGTGTTTTGTCATCTTCATCAAAAAACATTTCCTTTATTTAACTATGCATGTCAGTTTTAAGAACACATTTTTTTCAATGACAGCCTAGGAACAACAGATTTTTTCCTTTTCAGCTCAGGGATTCGATCTTGCAACCTTTTGGTAACTAGTTTAACGCTCTAACCACTAGGCTACCTGCCATCCCATATATTATGTTATATCTTTTTTAATTCCAGCCCCCGTCCCAGCAGGAGGCCTTTTGCATTCTGGTAGGCCGACATTGTAAATAAGAATGTGTTCTAGTTAAATAAACAACAATAACAAAAATAGAAACAAATATTGTTTTAGGGACAGGTTGAACCGGGCTGTGGGCGAGCACATTCATTCGGTTCGCCGACCTGAAGCTGAGGCCTTTAAAGACAGCAGTTCTGTCACGCCCTGACCTTAGTATTCTTTGTTGCTTTATTATTTGTGGTTAGGTCAGGTTGTGACAAGGGTGATATGTGTTTTTGACCTGTCTTGGGGTTTTTGTATGTTTATGGGGTTGTCACTGGTCTAGGTGTTTTGTATGTCTATGGTTGCCTAGATTGGTTCTCAATTAGAGGCAGCTGTTTATCGTTGTCTCTGATTGGGAAGCATATTTAGGCAGCCATATTCCTTGAGTATTTCGTGGGTGATTGTCTATGGTTAGTTGCCTGTGTCAGCACTATTATTATATAGCGTCTTTGTTGTTTTTGTAAAGTTCTTCCTTCATTAAAGAAGATGTATTCAAATCACACTGCGCTTGGACGTGACAAGTTCTGCCTGCCAGCAGTAATCTTCTCTGATTGATTAAGAGATTGAAGGAGCGTATCATCGTTTATAATCGTTTGGTAATAGATGGAAATCATTGAATTTTTTTAATTCATGCAGTTCGAAATAAATGTTTTAACTTTGTCCCAGAAGCACTCAACTGCAAGGCACTCCGACATCATATGAAGAAATGTACCTACCTGATTTAAGGGGCACAGTTGGGGCTAATTTCATCATAATGTGTATCCTTGGTGTTAACTACACAGTCTGTGAACAAACTTAAAATGTATGTGTTTATGGTTCCGACACAAGGTCAAATTTTTCCATATTCTGTTCCAGATAAATATTAAATGTTCAGATTCAATTAGATCTGTTGTCCATACTTTTTCAGGAGCTCAGATAATTAATTTATATATGCCATCATTGGATGTTTCGGTAGTTGGGTTTCCCATGGGACTCCATAGGCCTGCATAGCTGACTTAAGTGGAAAATTGTCTGGTAATGTGTATGTATCTTTCAAATGTTGGAATGTTCTCAAACCATTAATGTCCATGATATCGGTAAGGGATTTGGACCACTGGGGCCGCCCTCCAGATTACAAGGCATTATTGTGAAATATTGGAGTATATGCATGGCAATTTGATTCCCAGTTAAAAAAATGGAAGAAAAAATGTGACAAATAATAAGTGTCTGAGCTATAATAGGACCAAAGAGTAGTTTACATTGTTTAAGGGATATATCAGTGGAGACCACCTCTTCCAGGGTAATAGGAGAACAATATTTCTTTCTATACTCAGCCAGGGGCCAGAAAAATCATGTCTAACGTCCTCCTATGTCTTTCCTTCTTTGTTAATTTTATCCAGGATATTCATCTAGCGGGATATACGCTGCACCGGCAGGATAGAACAGCACATTCCGGTAAGACGAGGGGGGTGAGGGCGGTCTGTGTATATTTTTAAACCACAGCTGGTGCACAAAATCTAAGAAAATCTCTAGATTTTGCTCGCCTGAAGTAGTGTATCTTATGATAAACTGCAGACCACACTATTTGCCTAGAGAGTTTTCAGCTTTACTTTTCGTGGCTGTTTATTTACCACCACAGACAGACTGGCATTAAGACTGCACTCAGTCAGCTGTATAAGGAAATAAGCAAACAGGAAACCACTCACCCAGAGGCGGCGCTCCTAGTGGCCGGAGACTTTAATGCAGGGAAACTTAAATCAGTTCTCCCAAATTTCCATCAACATGTTACATGTGCAACCAGAGGGGAAGAAATTCTAGATCACCTGTACTCCACACACAGAGATGCGTACAGAGCTCTCCCTCGCCCTCCATTTGGTAAATCCGACCACAACTGCATATAAGCAAAAATTAAAGCAGGAAACACCAGTGACTCGGTCTATAAAAAAGTGGTCAGATGAAGCAGATGCTAAGCTACAGGACTGTTTTGCTATCACAGACTGGAATATGTTCCGGGATTCTTCCCATGACATTGAGGAGTACACCACATCAGTCAGTGGTTTTGTCAATAGGTGCATTGAGGACGTCGTCCCCACAGTGACTGTACGTACATACCCCAACCAGAAGCCATGGATTACAGGCAACATTCGCACTGAGCTAAAGGGTAGAGCTGCCGCTTTCAAGGAGCGGGACTCTAACCCGGAAGCTTACAAGAAATCCTGCTATGCCCTGCGATGAACCATCAAACAGGCAAAGCATCAATACAGGACTAAGATTGAATCATACTACGCTGGCTCCGACGCTCGTCTTATGTGGCAGGGCTTGCAAACTATTACAGACTACAAAGGGAAGCACAGCCGCGAGCTGCCCAGTGACACGAGCCTACCAGATGAGCTAAATCACTTCTATGCTCGCTTCGAGGCAAGCAACACTGAGGCACGCATGAGCGCATCAGCTGTTCCAGGCGACTGTGTGATCACGTTCTCCATAGCTGACGTGAGTAAGACCTTTAAACAGGTTAACATACACAAGGCTGACAAACGGATTACCAGGATGTAAGCTCCGAGCATGTGATGACCAACTGGCAGGTGTCTTCACTGATTTTTTCAACCTGTCCCTGATTAAGTCTGTAACACCAACATGTTTCAAGCAGACCACCATAGTCCCTGTGCCCAGGAACACAAAGGCAACCTGCCTAAATGACCAGACCCGTAGCCATGAAGTGCTTTGAAAGGTTGGTAATAGCTCACAACACAATTGTCCCAGAAACCCTAGACCCACTCCAATTTGCATACCGCCCAAACAGATCCACAGATGAGGCAATCTCTATTGCACTCCACACTGCCCTTTCCCACCTGGACAAAAGGAACACTTACGTGAGAATGCTGTTCATTGACTACAGCTCAGCATTCAACACCATAGTGCCCTCAAAGCTCATCACTAAGCTAAGGATCCTGGGACTAAACACCTCCCTCTGCAACTGGATTCTGGACTTCCTGACGGGCAGCCCCCAGGTGGTGAGGGTAGGTAACAACACATCTGCCACGCTGATCCTCAACACTGGAGCTCCCCAGAGGTGCGTGCTCAGTCCCCTCCTGTACTCCCTGTTCACCCACGACTGCATGGCCAGGCACGACTCCAACAACATCGTTAAGTTTGCAGTCGACACAACAGTAGTAGGCCTGATCATCGACAACGACGAGACAGCCTATAGGGAGGAAGTCAGAGACCTGGCTGGGTGGTGCCAGGATAACAACCTATCCCTCAACGGAACCAAGACTAAGTAGATGATTGTGGACTACAGGAAAAGTAGGGCTGAGCACACCCACATTCGCATCGACAGGGCTGGTTGGAACAGGTTGGAACAGGTTGGACGGGGCTGTAGTGGAGCAGGTTGAGAGCTTCAAGTTCCTTGGTGTCCACATCAACAACAAACTAGAATGGTCCAAACACACCAAGATAGACGTGAAGAGGGCACAACAAAGCCTACTCCTCCTCACGACACTGAAAAGATTTGGCATGGGTCCTGAGATCCTCAAAAGGTTCTACAGCTGCAACATCGAGAGCATCCTGACTGGTTGCATCACTGCCTGGTACGGCAATTGCTCTGCCTCTGACCGCAAGGCACTACAGAGGGTAGTGCGTACGGCCCAGTACATCACTGGGGCTAAGCTGCCTGCCATCCAGGACCTCTACACCAGGTGGTGTCAGAGGAAGGCCCTAAAAAATGTGAAAGACCCCAGCCACCCCAGTCATAGACTGTTCTCTCTACTACCGCATGGCAAGCGGTACCGGAGTGCCAAGACTAGGACAAAAAGGCTTCTCAACAGTTTTTACCCCCAAGCCATAAGACTCCTGAACAGGTAATCAAATGGCTACCCGGACTATTTGCATTGTGTGCCCCCTCAACCCCTCTTTTTACACTGCTGCTACTATCTGTTTATCATATATGCATAGTCACTTTAATTATACATTCATCTACATACTACCTCAATTGGGCCGACCAACCAGTGCCCCCGCACATTGGCTAACCGGGCTATCTGCATTGTGTCCCACCCACCACCCGCCAACCCCTCTTTTACGCTACTGCTACTCTCTGTTCATCGTATATACATAGTCACTTTAACCATACCTACATGTACATACTACCTCAATCAGCCTGACTAACCGGTGTCTCTATGTAGCCTCGCTACTTTTATAGCCTCGCTACTGTATATAGCCTCGCTACTGTTATAGCCTGTCTACTGTATATAGCCTCTCTACTGTATGTAACTAACCGGTGTCTGTATGACTAACCGGTGTCTGTATGTAGCCTCGCTACTGTATATAGCCCCTCTACTGTATATAGCCTCTCTACTGTATATAGCCTCTCTACTGTATATAGCCTCGCTACTGTATATAGCCTCTCTACTGTATATAGCCTCTCTACTGTATATAGCCTCTCTACTGTATATAGCCTCGCTACTGTATATAGCCTGTCTTTTTACTGTTGTTTTATTTCTTTACCTACCTATTGTTCACCAAAATACCTTTTTTGCACTGTTGGTTAGAGGCTGTAAGGAAGCAATTCACTGTAAGGTCTATACCTGTTGTATTCAATGCACGTGACAAATAAACCTGCTGGTTAAAGCAACTGGGATATTATTCCATCTACTAAATTCTAATTTAACTTATTCTAGCGTTCTGTTAAAGTTTCTGCCAATGGTTGTATCTAAGGAAGAAAATAGATCAACTCCCAAAAATTTAAAAATAGGTGAGTAGTGATGAAGTCGTCCATCGGGGTCTTGAGTGGCCGTAGCACTGATTTGAGACATTATATTACTTGAGACTGAATTGATGTTCAATGGGAGCGATAGAGATACAGATACAGTAAAATATTATCTGCGAACAATGAGATTAAGTGATTTGTCGATTTTAGGGACATTTGTGTTATTTCCTTCAATTGATGAATTGCCTGGGCCAAAGGTTCCATGGATAACAAGAATAGCAGAGACGAACTTGGATCACCTTGTCTGCTGCTTTGAGTGATTCTGAGAAGAGCATAGCAGATATTACATGTTTTAACCTGTTTGTGCTGCAAGGGGCAGTATTGAGTAGCCAGATAAAATGTGCCCATTTCAAACGGCCTCGTACTTAATTCTTGCTCATAAAATATGCATATTATTATTACTATTGGATAGAAAACACTCCCTGGTTTCTAAAACCGTTTGAATTATATCTGTGAGTCAAACAGAACTCATTTGGCACAAACTTCCTGACCAGGAAGTTCAAAGTCTGAAATTGATGCTCTGTTCTACTTCCTGCCTATACATGGGCATGATACGTAAGAGTATACGTGCACTTCATAGCCCTTCCCCTGGATGTCAAGAGGCTGTGAGAGAAGAAATTTCGTGTTTATCTTGGTCTGAAGTGGAATACAAGCTCTTTGTATGACGTGTCCCTCATTTCCGGTACTCTGAGGAGCGCGAGGTGGACAGTGGGATTGCCTTCTGTTTAGCTGCCGTTATGGACGACTACTATCTCCGGCTTTGATTTTATTTGATACATGTGACCATATCATCGTAAAGTATGTTTTTTCAATATAGTTTAACTTCTTGCGAATATAGGTGCTGTTTCGACTTAGCATAAATTGGTCTCCAGATTAAACTGCCTAGTACTCAATTCTTGCTCGTACAATATGCATATTATTATTATTATTGGATAGAAAACACTCTCTAGTTTCTATAACTGGATGGATGTCGGACTGGCCCCCTTCCAAGCTTTTGGTTTAGCCAGTAATATATCTCCGGTCATGTTTTTACTCGTTATAGGTGTTAAAAACATCCTAAGGTAGTTAATTTAAACCGTTTTATAGCAATTTATATCCGTTTAGTGCGATTTTCTGGCATTTCTTTGTGACGCACTCCCAAGAGCACTTTTCCAGTACATGCTGAACTTTAGTGGCCATTTCGACGGGACAAGAGGACATCTTTCGACCAAAAGACGATTAGACCGGAGAAAAGATACATTGCCCAAGATTCTGATGGGAGTTCAGCTAATAGTAAGAACTATTTATGATGATAAATCGTTGTTCTGTAGAAAAATGTTAAACGCATATTCCGCCATTTTCTTTGGGGTAGCTTCGCTTTGGCTAACCCTGTATTGAACAGTAAGGATAATTAAAAAAATGTAATTCAGCGATTGCACTAAGAACTAATTTGTCTTTCAATTGCTGTCCACCCTGTATTTTTTAGTCAAGTTTATGAATATTTATTCATTAGACTAGATCACTGTCCAATATTGCGCCCGGCATACCACCCTGCATACCACTGCTGGCTTGCTTCTGAAGCTAAGCAGGGTTGGTCCTGGTCAGTCCCTGGATGGGAGACCAGATGCTGCTGGAAGTGGTGTTGGAGGGCCAGTAGGAGGCACTCTTTCCTCTGGTCTAAAAAATATCCCAATGCCCCAGGGCAGTGATTGGGGACACTGTCCTGTATAGGGTGCCGTCTTTCAGAAGGGACGTTAAACGGGTGTCCTGACTCTCCGAGGTCATTAAAGATCCCATGGCACTTATCGTAAGAGTAGGGGTGTTAACCCCGGTGTCTTGGCTAAATTCCCAATCTGGCCCTTAAACCATCATGGTCACCTAATAATCCCCAGTTTACAATTGGCTCATTCATCCCCCTCCTCTCCCCTGTAACTATTCCCCAGGTCGTTGCTGCAAATGAGAACGTGTTCTCAGTCAACTTACCTGGTAAAATAACGGTAAAATAAAATAAAAAATTCATGCCAGTTTTGCTACTATTCTCATTGTATAACCACGTTTTTTTGTGGCTAAATACGCACATTTTCGAACACACTCTATATGTATGTTGTAATATGATGTTACAGGAGTGTCATCGGAAGAATTCTGAGAAGGTTAGTGAAAAAATTAATACATTTTGGTGGTGATAATGCTATCGCTCTTTTTGCCTTGGATCAATGCTGGGGTAATGTTTGCACATGTGGTATGCTAATATAACGATTTATTGTGTTTTCGCTGTAAGACACTTAAAAATCTGAAATATTGTCTGGATTCAATTGTGTCTTTCAATTACTGTACGCTGTGTATTTTTAAGAAATGTTTTATGATTAGTAATTAGGTAATACACGTTGCTCTTTGTATTTATTCTAGTCGAGTTGTGATGGTGGGTGCAATTGCAAACTATGATTTCTACCTGAAATATGCATATTTTTCTAACAAAACCTATCCTATACAATAAATATGTTATCAGACTGTCATCTGATGTCATCTGATGAGGTTTTTTCTTGGTTAGTGGCTATCAATATCTTTATTTGGCCGAATTGGTGATAGCTACTGGTGGAGAGAAAAAATGGTGGACAAAGAAAAATGGTGTCTTTTGCTAACGTGGTTAGCTAATAGATTTACATATTGTGTCTTCCCTGTAAAACATTTTACAAATCAGAAATGATTTCTGGATTCACAAGAAGTGGATCTTTCATCTGGTGTCTTGGACTTGTGATTGAATGATATTTAGATGCTAGTATTTACTTGTGACGCTATGCTAGCTATGCTATTCAGCTTTTTTACTGGTGGGGGAGGAGGGGGGTGCTCCCGGATCCGGGTTTATGAGTCGGTAGAAGTAAATCAGATTATTGAATTTTTTTCGGGAGTTTTGCCGTGTTCCGTTCTCTGACTTTGTTGACGATGGAGAGATCCGTGCCACTTGGCTAGCGCGCGTGCTAAATGAAGAGGGAAAGTTGCCATTCTAATTCCAAACATCGACTGTTCTGGACAAAAGACACCTTGTCCAACATTCTGATGAAAGATCAGCAAAAGTAAGAAACATTTTATGATGCTATTTCATATATCTGTCGAACATGTTGTACTAGTCGCCGGCGGCCAACGTTTGGGTACTCTAGCTATACCGAAGCTGCATATCGTAATGAAGTTATTTTTTAGAATTCTAACACAGCTATTTCATTAAGAACTAATGGATCTATCATTTCCTATACAACATGTATTTTTTTGTTATGTTTATGAATAGCTATTTGGTCAGAATATGTGTGTCAGAAAAAGTGTCAGGAAAAATCCGGGCGTAGTGGGAAAAAGTAGCTAAGTTAGCACACGTAATTTAATGTAATTTTTCTGTCTGCTTTCGGTGCAATTTCTGATTGTAGCTGCAATGTAAACTATGATTTATACCTGAAATATGCACATTTTTCGAACAAAACATAGATTTATTGTATAACATGTTATAAGACTGTCATCTGATGAAGTTGTTTGTTGGTTAGTTTGGTTGGTTCTTGGTTAGTTAGATTGGCTTTGTGCATGCTACCTGTGCTGTGAAAAATGTCTGTCCTCTTTTGTATTTGGTGGTGAGCTAACATAAATATACGTGCTGTTTTCGCTGTAAAACATTTGAAAAATTGACATGTTGGCTGGATTCACAAGATGTGTACCTTTCGTTTGCAGTATTGGACTTGTTAATGTGTGAAAGTTAAATATTTTAAAAATATATATTTTGAATTTCGCGCCCTCCACTTGAGCTGGCTGTTGTCATAAGTGTACCGACGTCGGGCTGCAGCCATAAGACGTTTTAACTAAGGCTGAGGGATTGGCATATAGTATTTTAATCATATTCATGAAATAGGAGCGCTTCAAGTACAAAGACGTACTTTGCTTTGTTTAAGTTCTTTGATGGCTCATGTATTTATTTATTTTTATTATTCTACCATCTCCTAAGTCATGCCCCTCTCCGTTCTTGTCTAAGTCTATATAACACACTGCTGTTGTTAGAATCTTAATATTACAAACAGAACTGGAGTTACAACCAGTTATAAGAGGGAATGTCATTATTTGAATGGTTCTCTCCTGTTCTCTCCTTCTCCTTCTAGGACCTGCTCTGCTCCTTCTCCTGACAGTAGGACCTGCTCCGCTACTTCTCCAACAGTAGGACCTGCTCCGCTACTTCTCCCGACAGTAGGACCTGCTCCGCTCCTTCTCCTGACAGTAGGACCTGCTCCGCTACTTCTCCAACAGTAGGACCTGCTCCGCTCCTTCTCCTGACAGTAGGACCTGCTCCGCTCCTTCTCCTGACAGTAGGACCTGCTCCGCTACTTCTCCAACAGTAGGACCTGCTCCGCTCCTTCTCCCTACAGTAGGACCTGCTCTGCTCCTTCTCCCGACAGTAGGACCTGCTCCGCTCCTTCTCCAACAGTAGGACCTGCCCCTCTCCTTCTCCTGACAGTAGGACCTGCTCTGCTCCTTCTCCTGACAGTAGGACCTGCTCTGCTCCTTCTCCCGACAGTAGGACCTGCTCCTCTCCTTCTCCCGACAGTAGGACCTGCTCCGCTCCTTCTCCTGACAGTAGGACCTGCTCCGCTCCTTCTCCTGACAGTAGGACCTGCTCCGCTCCTTCTCCTGACAGTAGGACCTGTTTCGCTCATTTTCTCGACAGTGGGGCCTGCTCTGATCATTCTCCCAACAGTGGGGTCTGCTCCACTCCATCTCTCAACAGTGGGGCCTTCTCCACTCCTTCACTCAACAGTGGGGCCTTCTCCACTCCTTCTACTGACAGTGGAAGGTGCACCGACCAGTTGATAATCACCCTGATAATTGCCTGGAAACTGAACCTAAACTGAACCAAAACTAATTTCAAACTCATAACAGATGAAATAAATGAAGTAAAGTATGATGGGGAGAGGGGAGAAGGTGGGAGTTGGTGAGCGAGAGGAAGCAAATTATACATAATTATGTAATCACCAATTGTGAATGAAGAACAGGGCCATTCTACTGCACTGATCCATTCTAATTATAATCTCTATGTAGCCTACATCAGTCCACCGAATCCAATTGTCCGTATTCTCTGGCCTACTGAGGGTACACAGTGAGAGCGTGCGTACTTTACAATGGCAAGAAGACCAAGACAAATGGACGCACGTGCTGTGTTAGCGCTGCTTCAAGATCGGAATGAAAACGACTCAAAAATATATCATGACATCTCCGATGATTAATTTTCTGATTCTGAGCCTCAGCCTGAACTTCCGTGGTCTAATCATAAAAAATCCAGAACGGTACACGCTGAGCAGGTACCTGCGTCACCACTAAACGGTGACACAGAAGATTAGGCAGCAGGTGTGCAGAATTTGGTGATGAAGTATTGGCTTCTTGGAACCTGACATTGGGGAGACATGTCACCATGGACGATTTCTTCAGTTCACTG
This sequence comes from Salvelinus fontinalis, assembly GCF_029448725.1. Classification (NCBI taxonomy): domain Eukaryota; kingdom Metazoa; phylum Chordata; class Actinopteri; order Salmoniformes; family Salmonidae; genus Salvelinus; species Salvelinus fontinalis. The sequence goes on along the minus strand of NC_074666.1, from coordinate 147,177 downwards.
TCATTGGAGAACAAGTTGATTGCAAATAAAACAAGTCTTGCCGGCACCATGAACAAAGTGAGATGGGAGCTCCCTCCCTCTGTGCGAGATATGGCACCTGCACAGCCGTGGTCCACAACTGTTGTCATCAACCGGGACACAATAAAGAGAAAACCAGACACTGTTACGCACTACAATCAAACAAAGGTATGTCACTATTACACAATAAGCATCTCCATCTATAGATCAGCATTATGCTCTTCTCTATAGCGTTGGAACGGTTGTTTTCCTCCGCGTCTGAGGAGGAGCATGGATAGGACCAAAACATGGATCGGACCAAAACATGGATCGGACCAAAACATGGATCGGACCAAAACATGGATCAGACCAAAACGCAGCGTGGGTTGAATACATATCTTTTAATAAAGAAAGACGAACACGAAAAAACACTTGAACAAACTACAAAACAAGAAACAACGTTAACAGACGTGAACTTGAGAACATATAACATGAACGCACGAACAGGAAGGAAACACACGAATTGAACGAACAAACGAAAACAGTCCCGTGTCGTACAAACACTGACACAGGAACAAACACCCACAAACAAACGGTGAGAACAGCCTACCTTAATATGGTTCTCAATCAGAGGAAACGTCAAACACCTGCCTCTAATTGAGAACCATACCAGGCTAATTAACAATGAACCCAACATAGAAACACATAACATAGAATGCCCACCCAGCTCACGTCCTGACCAACTAAACAAAGACAAAACAAAGGAAATAAGGTCAGGAACGTGACAAGCTTGTTCTTTTTTATATGGGAAAATGATCCTTATGTTTTCTTCTCTGTCTCCATAGGTCGGTGTGGATCGTTTTCAGAAGGAACAAAAGTCCACTGGCCCCTACAAAGATCATGACGACAGAGCGACCACATATAAGTACCTGGGAATCGAAACAGACAATTAACCTGAAATCCATTGACTGTGCCTTTGCAAAGGAAATTGCAACAGAGAATGATTTTTCTTTATGCAAACTGAACCATTTTAATGTAATATCTTACAAAGGTTCTATAAATCTGTCCTGCAGACTGTCCGTTGGTCTGGTCGGTAACATGCGAATGCAAGACCAAGTCAAGCTTCAGCTTTTAATTAAGGCGACGGGAAGGATAATTGGTATAGATCAAGAATCAGCCTCCAAACTGTACACTTAGATCAGGTGGCTGTTCTCTGTGAAAGGAGACACCTGCTGCTGGATGTTGTAGATCAGGTCCAAGATCCAAAATATTATAAAAAATAAAGTTAATATGAGGAGTAATGCACCATATTATTTTTCAATCTTCAACATAGAAAATGAAATGCTTCCAAATTTTTTCGATTGAAACGTGTTACAAATGATGGAGTCACACATGATTCACCAAATGATGGAGTCACGCATGATTCACCAAATGATGGAGTCACGCATGATTCACCAAATGATGGAGTCACGTATGATTCACCAAATGATGGAGTCACGTATGATTTACCAAATGATGGAGTCACATATAATTCACCAAATGATGGAGTCACATATGATTCACCAAATGATGGAGTTACGTATGATTCACCAAATGATGGAGTCACGCATGATTCACCAAATGATAGAGTCACGTAAGATTCACCAAATGATGGAGTCACGCATGATTCACCAAATGATGGAGTCACGCATGATTCACCAAATGATAGAGTCACGCAAGATTCACCAAATGATAGAGTCACGCATGATTCACCGAACGATATTTTTGAAAGTAAAGTACTTTAATTAAGACATTTTTTTTTCAATATCCTCCATCTCCACTAACCAAAGCTAATTGTAAGGCTTTTCTTCCTGTTCATAATGTAAAATGATCTGAAAGACAGAAAGACTCATGTGAATGCCAAATTACAGAGGAGGAACTTCTTGATGCAATTAAAGCCTTTAAGGATGGGAAAACTCCAGACCTGGATGGCAAGGAAGTATAACAAACCATTTTAGATGTTCTCATTATTAGCATGTTTTAACCACTCATATATAAATGGTAAGTTATCAGACACGCAATAAGGTCTGATTTCATTATTACTGAAACAGGATCCAAGTGGTAAATATAAAGATCCGGCTATTTAAATAACTGGAGGCCTTCAGTATTGTATATATACACTTCAGTATTGTGATGCAACAATTCTAGCTAAATGCTTGGCGCATAGAATTGAAAAGGTATTGTCAGATATTACTAATCCTAATCTATCTAATCTAAACCTATTATTCATCCTAATCAGACAGGATTTTTAGATGGACGATACACTGGAGATAATATGAGACAAGTTCTGAAAACAATAGAACATGAAATATCGGGGACACCAGGCCTGGTTTTCATAGCTGATTTTGAAAATTTGAAAAGGCTTTTGATAAAGTGCGGCTGGAGTTTATATATAAATAAATATTTCAATTTTGGAGAATGTCTTTTAAAATGGCTTAAAGTTTTGTATGGTAAAGCTAGTTGTAAAATAGTAAACAATAGCTGCATCTCAGAACGTTTTAAACTGTCAAAAGGAGTTAACCTGTCTAGGATCAGCGTGGCGCTAGCGGCACACCCCCCCCCCCCCCCACTGAAAAACCAGTGCCGCGAAATTCAAAAAAAATATTTTTTTAAAATATTTAACTTTCACACATTAAAGTCCAATACAGCTAATGAAAGACACAGATCTTATGAATCCAGTCAACATTTCCGATTTTTAAAATGTTTTACAGGGAAGACACAATATGTAAAGATGTACATCTATTACCTAAAAACACATTAGCATAATCCACCATCTTTTATTTGTCCACCAACACCAGTAGCCATCACCAATTCGGCTAAACTAAGATATTTATAGCCCCTAACCAACAAAAAAACTCATTAGATGACAGTCTGATAACATATTTATGGTATGGGATAGGTTTTGTTAGAAAAAAGTGCATATTTCAGGTATATGGCATAGTTTACAATTGCACCCACCATCACAAATGGACTAGAATAATTACAATGAGCAACGTGTTTACCTAACTACTAATCATCAAACATTTCGTAAAAATACACAGCATACACGAATCGAAAGACACAGATCCTGTGAATACAGACAATATTTCAGATTTTCTAAGTGTCTTACAGCGAAAACACAATAAATCGTTATATTAGCTTAGCACATAGCAATTAGCAGCCCAGCATTGATTCTAGCCAAAGTGAGCAATAAAAGTCAACATCGCCAAAAGATATTAATTTTTTCACTAACCTTCTCAGAATTCTTCCGATGACACTCCTGTAACATCACATTACAACATGCATATACAGTTTGATCGAAAATGTTTATATTTAGCCACCAAAATCATGGTTAGACAATGTGAAATGTAGACAAGCTGGTAAAGAAAATGTCCTTGCGCCACTTAGACAGTGATCTACTCTTATACATAAATACTCATAAACGTGACTAAAAAATATAGGGTGGACAGGGATTGATAGACAATTTAATTCTTAATACAATTGCGTTATTACATTTTTTAATTTATCCTTACTTTTCAATACAGTTTACGCCAAGCGAAGCTACGTCAAAAAACATGGCGTCCTAAGCCACTAAAATGTTTCGACAGAAACACGATTTATCATAATAAAAATGTCCTACCTTGAGCTGTTCTTCCATCAGTATCTTGGGCAAAGGATCCTTTCTTGGGAGAAATCGTCTTTTGGTGGAAAGCTGTCCTCTTGCCATGTGGAAATGTCAACTGAGTTCGGGATGAACTGAAAAGCATGCCCAACTTTTCACATCGTTGCAAAAATAAATGTCCCAAAATCGCACTAAACGGATATAAATTGCTATAAAACGCTTTAAATTAACTACCTTATGATGTTTTTAACTCCTATAACGAGTGAAAAGATGACCGGAGAAATATAACAGGCTAAACTAATGCTTGGAACAGGAGAGGGTCGGTGTCTTCCACGCGCGTTACGCAGCAAGAAAAGACTTGCTAGCTAAAGGTTTTTTTCATTTGTAGGGCCTGTGAACGAGCAATCGAGCCCGTTGGAATCGTCATCACGTAAAGGCATCCAGGGGAAGACGTAAGAAGTGTCCGTATAGTCATAGCAACGACAGTGCCCTTTTAACTGACTTCAGAAAAGTGGCCAACATTTCTCAAATCTGACTCCATGTCAGGGAAATTGCTGTAGAATGGGCTCTGTTCCACTTAGAGACAAAATTTCAACTCCTATAGAAACTATAAACTGTTTTCTATCCAATAATAATAATAATATGCATATTGTACGATCAAGGATTTTGTGGGAAGCCGTTTAAAAAATTAGCCACATTAGCATAAATAGTCTAAACAGCGCCCCCATCCCCAACAGGTTAAACAAGGTTATCCATAATCAGCATATCTATTTATTATTGCCATCGAAATGTTAGCTGTTAAGATTAGATCCAACAATAATATTAAGGGATTATAAATCCGTGGCTTAAAAACTAAGGTGTCATTGTACGCTGATGATTCATGTTTTATTTTAAAACCACAATTAGAATCTCTCCACGGCCTCTTAGAGGATCTGGATTAACTTTTTTTTTTATACGTATCGGATCACAAAAAACATTTATTTTTACATTACTGTGTAGTTTACCAATAAAATGGTCTTACGGGGATGTGGACATACTCTGTGTACAAATCCCGAAATAAATAAATTATATCACTCCAATAAATGTTTGTAGAAAGTTAGCAAAAATAGATAAGATCTTGCTACCATTGATAGGAAAATACCTGTCTAAAATCACCCTTATTAACTCTTTAGTCAAAGCACAGTTTACCTATTTGCTTATGGTTTTGCCTACACCTATTGACCTGCTTTTTAAATTATATGAACAAAAAATTGCATTTTATTTGGAATGGCAAGCCAGACAAAATTAAAAGGGCCTATTTATATAATGATTATGAATTCGGAGGGCATAAATTATTAAATATTAAAGCATTAGACCTCTCAAAAACGGCATCAGTCATACAAAAGTTATACTTAAATCCCAACGGGTTCTCTAGTAAATTAGTAAGAATGTCTCATCCCGTGTTCAAAAATTGCCTTTTCCCTTTATTCAGATTACAACTGCTCACTTTGGATATTTGAAGACGAAATATTATCCAAAATATTGTTGTTTTTTAAACAGGCCTTAGAAAGTTTGTTGCAATTTCAGTTTAGTTCACCTGAAATGACAGATCAAATAATGCAACAAATGTTGTGGTTAAACTCAAATATACTTATTGATATATAAAACCTATTTTTCGATAAAATGTTTAAAAAAGGTATAATCTTTGTACATGAAATCAAAAATAGGACTGGTGGAGTTATGTCACACATGCAGCTAACACAGACACATGGAAATGTCTGCTCTACCAAAAACTACAACCAATTAATTGCAGCATTACCACAGAAATGGAAGAGGCAAGTGGAAGGGGAAAAAGTAATGAACTTGTCTGTCGGCCCAGTATTAAAGAACATAAATGGTTAAAGAAAATTATCAATACAAATATATACCAATTTTATTTAAGGACCCAAAAATTGACAGCTGTGCCATATACATTTCAAAATAGTTGGGAAGAGATTTTTGATGTACCGATTCCATGGCACAAGGTTTATGAATTGACACGCAAAACGATGCCGGATTCAAAACTTCAAATTTTTTTACCTTTTACGGGGGCAACCCGACATCGGTACACTTATGACAACATCCAGCTCAAAGTGCAGGGCGCGAAATTCAAAATATATATTTTTTAAATATTTAACTTTCACACATTAACAAGTCCAAGACACCAGATGAAAGGTGCACATCTTGTGAATCAAGCCAACATGTCCGATTTTTAAAATGTTTTACAGGGAAGACAAAATATGTAAATCTATTAGCTAACCACGTTCGCAAAAGACACCACTTTTCTAACTCCATCAGTTTCTTACTCCATCAGGTGCTATCACAAATTCGACCAAATAAAGATATAAATAGCCACTAACCAAGAAACAAATTCATCAGATGACAGTCTGATAACATATTTATTGTATAGCATATGTTTTGTTTGAAAAATTTGCATATTTCATGTATAAACCATAGTTTACATTTCAGCTACAATCCGAAATTGCACCGAAAGCAGCCATAATATTTACAGACACCAACGTCAAATAGCTAATTACTCATCATAAAACATTTCTGAAAAATACATAGTCTGCAGCAATTGAAAGACGGGCATCTTGTGATTCCAAACAATATTTCCGATTTATTAAATGTTTTACAGCGCAAACAAAATGTATCGCTATATTAGCGTAGCTACAATAGACAGAAATAATTGGGCGCCCACGTCCAGTTCACATGCACGACAGATATATGAAATAACATCATAAAATGGGTCTTACTTTTGCTGATCTTTCATCAGAATGTTGAAGAACGTGTCTTCTGTCCAGATGAGTCGTTGTTTCGATTCAGAATGGCAAATGTCCCTCTTCAATTAGCATTGGCACTAGCCGAGTGGCATAAATTTCTCCAACGTAAACACAGTCAGAGGACGGAACACGGGTAAACTCCCGAATAAAGTTTCAATAATCTCATTAAACTATATTGAAAAAACATACATTACGATGATATGGTCACATGTATCAAAAGAAATTAGAGCCGGAGACGTTAGCCGTTCGTTACCAAGGCAAAACAGAAGTCAATCCCACTTCCTTCAGAGTACCGGAAGTGGACGGTCACGTCAAAGAAATAGTTTTTTTTCCACCATAGACCAAGAGGAGCAAAAAAAAATCTTCTCTGACATCCTCTTTACACCAATAGGAAGGCGTATAGAGTGTCAGCAGACTCCTAAGTGTTAAGACCATGTATAGGCATCAAGTTGAAAAGAGCATCGATTTCTGACATTTCACTTCCTGGTCAGGAAAAGTGCTGCAGAAGGACTTCTGTTTCACTCAGAGAAATAATTCCAACTCTTTTAGAAACTAGAAAGTGTTTTCTATCCAAAAAGAATAATAATATTCATATTGTACGAGCAAGATTTGAGTAGGAGGCCGTTTGAAATGGGCACGATTTCACTGGCTACTCAACACTTTGCCTTGCAGCCATAAGAAGTTAATTTAAATTATTATACAAAATTCTTGCAACCAATAGAATGTTATATATATGTGTGATACAACCTTCCCAGCTCAGCAGATTTTGTTGCGAGGAGGCAGAGTCATTAGATCATTTATTTTGCTATTGTTTTTGGTCACAGGTCCAGGAATGGCTGAAGAATTGCAACATTTACCTGCTAGAACAAACGCTGCAGATAGCAATACTGGGTGATCTGAAAAGTCATAGTCAATTGATCAAAAATATAATAATTATTTTAGCAAAAATGTGTATCTTTAATTTCCAATCTGTAGAAGCTATGAGAATAGAAAGGTTCAGTACTTGTGTGAAGCATCACTGCACAGTTGAAAAATATATAACAAATATAAATCCAAAATGGATGATGTTGAGAGATAGGAGGGGTTGAATGGAGCTGAAGGGTGGGACTAATAACAAGATAAACAATGTAAAACATACAGGTTCGGTAAAATTTATTCAGACATGTTGTGAAAAAGCACAGTTAGGAATAGAAACAGTAAAAAGACAGGCTATATACAGTAGAGAGGCTATATACAGTAGAGAGGCTATAACAGTAGAGAGGCTATATACAGTAGAGAGGCTATATACAGTAGAGAGGCTATATACAGTAGACAGGCTATATACAGTAGACAGGCTATATACAGTAGAGAGGCTATATACAGTAGACAGGCTATATACAGTAGAGAGGCTATATACAGTAGAGAGGCTATATACAGTAGAGAGGCTATATACAGTAGACAGGCTATATACAGTAGAGAGGCTATATACAGTAGAGAGGCTATATACAGTAGAGAGGCTATATACAGTAGAGAGGCTATATACAGTAGAGAGGCTACATACAGTAGAGAGGCTATATACAGTAGTGAGGCTATGTACAGTAGAGAGGCTATATACAGTAGAGAGGCTATATACAGTAGAGAGTCTATATGCAGTAGAGAGGCTATATACAGTAGAGAGGCTATATACAGTAGAGAGGCTATATACAGTAGAGAGGCTACATACAGTAGAGAGGCTATATACAGTAGAGAGGCTATATACAGTAGAGAGGCTATATACAGTAGAGAGGCTGTATACAGTAGAGAGGCTATATACAGTAGTGAGGCTACATACAGTAGAGAGGCTATATACAGCAGGGAGGCTACATACAGTAGAGAGGCTATATACAGTAGAGAGGCTATATACAGTAGGGAGGCTATATACAGTAGAGAGGCTACATACAGTAGAGAGGCTATATACAGTAGAGAGGCTATATACAGTAGAGAGGCTACATACAGTAGAGAGGCTATATACAGTAGAGAGGCTATATACAGTAGAGAGGCTACATACAGTAGAGAGGCTATATACAGTAGAGAGGCTATATACAGTAGAGAGGCTATATACAGTAGAGAGGCTACATACAGTAGAGAGGCTATATACAGTAGAGAGGCTATATACAGTAGTGAGGCTATATACAGTAGAGAGGCTATATACAGTAGAGAGGCTATATACAGTAGAGAGGCTATATACAGTAGAGAGGCTATATACAGTAGAGAGGCTATATACAGTAGAGAGGCTACATACAGTAGTGAGGCTATATACAGTAGACAGGCTATAACAGTAGCGAGGCTATATACAGTAGAGAGGCTACATACAGTAGTGAGGCTATATACAGTAGACAGGCTATAACAGTAGCGAGGCTATATACAGTAGAGAGGCTACATACAGTAGTGAGGCTATATACAGTAGACAGGCTATAACAGTAGCGAGGCTACATACAGTAGAGAGGCTATATACAGTAGAGAGGCTATATACAGTAGAGAGGCTACATACAGTAGTGAGGCTATATACAGTAGAGAGGCTATATACAGTAGAGAGGCTATATACAGTAGAGAGGCTATATACAGTAGAGAGGCTATATACAGTAGAGAGGCTATATACAGTAGAGAGGCTATATACAGTAGAGAGGCTATATACAGTAGAGAGGCTATATACAGTAGAGAGGCTATATACAGTAGAGAGGCTACATACAGTAGAGAGGCTATATACAGTAGAGAGGCTATATACAGTAGAGAGGCTACATACAGTAGTGAGGCTATATACAGTAGAGAGGCTACATACAGTAGTGAGGCTATATACAGTAGAGAGGCTATATACAGTAGAGAGGCTATATACAGCAGGGAGGCTACATACAGTAGAGAGGCTATATACAGTAGAGAGGCTATATACAGTAGCGAGGCTATAAAAGTAGCGAGGCTACATAGAGACACCGGTTAGTCAGGCTGATTGAGGTAGTATGTACATGTAGATATGGTTAAAGTGACTATGTATATATGATGAACAGAGAGTAGCAGTAGCGTAAAAGAGGGGTTGGCGGGTGACGGGACACAATGCAGATAGCCTGGTTAGCCAATGTGCGGGAGCACTGGTTGGTCGGCCCAATTGAGGTAGTATGTACATGAATGTATCGTTAAAGTGACTATGCATATATGATAAACAGAGAGTAGCAGCAGCGTAAAAAGAGGAGTTGGGGGGCGGGGGACACAATGCAAATAGTCCAGGTAGCCATTTGATTACCTGTTCAGGAGTCTTATGGATTGGTGGTAAAAACTGTTGAGAAGCCTTTTTGTCCTAGACTTGGCACTCTGGTACCGCTTGCCATGCAGTAGTAGAGAGAACAGTCTATGACTGGGGTGGCTGGGGTCTTTGACCATTTTTAGGGTCTTCCTCTGACACCGCCTGGTGTAGAGGTCCTGGATGGCAGGCAGCTTAGCCCCAGTGATGTACTGGGCAGTACATACTACCTCTGTAGACGCCGAGCAGTTGCCTTACCAGCCAGTGATGCAACCAGTCAGGATGCTCTCGATGTTGCAGCTTTAGAACCTTTTGAGGATCTGAGGACCCATGCCAAATCTTTTCAGTTTCCTGAGGAGGAGTAGGCTTTGTTGTGCCCTCTTCACGACTATCTTGGTGTGTTTGGACCATTCTAGTTTGTTGTTGATGTGGACACCAAGGAACTTGAAACTATCAACCCTGTCTGCACTATATAGGGAATAGGGTTCCATAAGAACTTGTCTAAAGTAGTGCACTATATAGGGAATAGGGTTCCATAAGAACTTGTCTAAAGTAGTGCACTATATAGGGAATAGGGTTCCATAAGAACTTGTCTAAAGTAGTGCACTATATAGGGAATAGGGTTCCATAGGGCTCTGGTCTAAAGTAGTGCACTATGTAGGGAATAGGGTGCCATTTGAGCCTACAACAAGTAATCGCTAATCAGAGGGAGACTGAAAAGGGCTTAAATCAGTCTACTTATTTAGATTATTGGTTGTATCCCAAGTGACACCCTATTCCCTACATAGTGCACTATTACGGGCCCTGATCAAAAGCAGTGCACTGCGTAGGGAAAATGGTGTTATTAATGGGACACACGCTGAACTTCTGCTCACAGCAGGTGGCTTACGGTACATCTAATCAAAATGACTATGATGAAAACATCTTCTGATTAACTGAGTTTTAACAGCAGCAACCATGTGGGGAATCATCTAGCGTCAGACATTACAGAAAAATAATTACATGGTTTAGAGTGTTAAAGCTGTAATTCATCAAACAATACAAGGACAAACGTATCACAGTACAGGATAACTCATTGCCTGATTAAGACGAGAGACACATAGCCCATGACGTTAACACAACACAACTGCCTCCGGTCAAACGTAGTTCACCACCCTCTCATGTGCCTCTCCAAGGTTAGACTTCCTCTCTGTCCACCACCCCCTCATGTTCCTCTCCAAGGTTAGACTTCCTCTCTGTTCACCACCCCCTCATGTTCCTCTTCAAGGTTAGACTTCCTCTCTGTCCACCACCCCCTCATGTTCCTCTCCAAGGTTAGACTTCCTCTCTGTCCACCACCCCCTCATGTTCCTCTCCAAGGTTAGACTTCCTCTCTGTTCACCACCCCCTCATGTTCCTCTTCAAGGTTAGACTTCCTCTCTGTCCACCACCCCCTCATGTTCCTCTCCAAGGTTAGACTTCCTCTCTGTTCACCACCCCCTCATGTTCCTCTCCAAGGTTAGACTTCCTCTCTGTCCACCACCCCCTCATATTCCTCTCCAAGGTTAGACTTCCTCTCTGTCCACCACCCCCTCATGATCCTCTCCAAGGTTAGACTTCCTCTCTGTCCACCACCCCCTCATGATCCTCTCCAAGGTTAGACTTCCTCTCTGTCCACCACCCCCTCATGTTCCTCTCCAAGGTTAGACTTCCTCTCTGTCCACCACCCCCTCATGTTCCTCTCCAAGGTTAGACTTCCTCTCTGTCCACCACCCCCTCATGTTCCTCTCCAAGGTTAGACTTCCTCTCTGTCCCCCTCATGTTCCTCTCCAAGGTTAGACTTCCTCTCTGTCCACCACCCCCTCATGTTCCTCTCCAAGGTTAGACTTCCTCTCTGTCCACCACCCCCTCATGTTCCTCTCCAAGGTTAGACTTCCTCTCTGTCCACCACCCCCTCATATTCCTCTCCAAGGGTAATCCAGAAAGTTTAGTTTCAGCACCAGGCTTTGACAGCATGGTATATGGCAAATTACTGTTGACCATATCATCGTAATGTATGTTTTTTCAATATAGTTTAATCAGATTATTGAAACTTTATTCGGGAGTTTTGCCGTGTTCCGTCCTCTGACTGTGTTTACGTTGGAGAAATTTATGCCACTCGGCTAGTGCCAATACTAATTGAAGAGGGACATTTGCGCTGTAAAACATTTAATAAATCGGAAATATTGTTTGGAATCACAAGATGCCTGTCTTTCAATTGCTGCAGACTATGTATTTTTCAGAAATGTTTTATGATGAGTAATTAGCTATTTGACGTTGGTGTCTGTAAATATTATGGCTGCTTTCGGTGCAATTTCGGATTGTAGCTGAAATGTAAACTATGGTTTATACATGAAATATGCAAATTTTTCAAACAAAACATATGCTATACAATAAATATGTTATCAGACTGTCATCTGATGAATTTGTTTCTTGGTTAGTGGCTATTTATATCTTTATTTGGTCGAATTTGTGATAGCACCTGATGGAGTAAGAAACTGATGGAGTTAGAAAAGTTGTGTCTTTTGCTAAAGTGGTTAGCTAATAGATTTACATATTTTGTCTTCCCTGTAAAACATTTTAAAAATCGGACATGTTGGCTTGATTCACAAGATGTGCACCTTTCATCTGGTGTCATGGACTTGTTAATGTGTGAAAGTTAATTATTTAAAAAAAAAATAGATTTTGAATTTCGCGCCCTGCACTTTGAGCTGGATGTTGTCATAAGTGTACGGGTGTCGGGCTGCCCCCGTAAAAGGTTAACAGCTGTTGTACTGCTAGTGTGTTTCATCTTGTTTTACAGGTAAAGCCTTTTTGAAATCCTGTCATTTGTTTCCATGTCAAATGTCTCAGTTGAAGCCGCAGAAACTGCCTCTGCTTTCAAGTTGTCATCAAAAAAGACAGTCTGCAATTATGAGCCTTCTGTTGGGGACGTCCACTTCCTGCCCCTTCATGCAGCAAAACTCTCCCTGAACCACATTGCAGCAGACTCCATAAAATACACTGCACTCTAGTGTTGAGAGAGAACACACCTCCTGAACCAATCACATAGAGCCACTCTAGTGTTGAGAGAGAGAGAACACACCTCCTGAACCAATCACATAGAGCCACTCTAGTGTTGAGAGAGAACACACATCCTGAACCAATCACATCACTGTACTGTCTGAGAGAACACAGCCAACCCCTCAACCCAGTCTGAGGGAACACAGCCAACCCCTCAAACCTGTCTGAGAGAACACAGCCAACCCCTCCACCCAGTCTGAGGGAACACAGCCAACCCCACTACCCTGTCTGAGAGAACACAGCCTACCCTTTAACCCTGTCTGAGAGAACACAGCCAACCCTTTAACCCTGTCTGAGGGAACACAGCCAACCCTTTAACCCTGTCTGAGGGAACACAGCCAACCCCTCCACCCTGTCTGAGGGAACACAGCCAACCCTTTAACCCTGTCTGAGAGAACACAGCCAACCCCTCCACCCTGTCTGAGGGAACACAGCCAACCCCTCCACCCTGTCTGAGGGAACACAGCCAACCCCTCCACCCTGTCTGAGGGAACACAGCCAACCCTTTAACCCTGTCTGAGAGAACACAGCCAACCCCTCCACCCTGTCTGAGGGAACACAGCCAACCCCTCCACCCTGTCTGAGAGAACACAGCCAACCCCTCCACCCAGTCTGAGGGAACACAGCCAACCCCTCCACCCTGTCTGAGGGAACACAGCCAACCCCTCCACCCTGTCTGAGGGAACACAGCCAACCCCTCCACCCAGTCTGAGGGAAACACAGCCAACCCCTCCACCCAGTCTGAGAGAACACAGCCAACCCCTTCACCCTGTCTGAGGGAACACAGCCAACCCCTCCACCCAGTCTGAGGGAACACAGCCAACCCCTCCACCCAGTTTGAGGGAACACAGCCAACCCCTCCACCCTGTCTGAGAGAACACAGCCAACCCCTCCACCCTGTCTGAGGGAACACAGCCAACCCCTCCACCCTGTCTGAGGGAACACAGCAAACCCTTTAACACTGTCTGAGAGAACACAGCCAACCCCTCCACCCTGTCTGAGGGAACACAGCCAACCCTTTAACACTGTCTGAGAGAACACAGCCAACCCCTCCACCCTGTCTGAGGGAACACAGCAAACCCTTTAACACTGTCTGAGAGAACACAGCCAACCCCTCCACCCAGTCTGAGGGAACACAGCCAACCCCACTACCCTGTCTGAGAGAACACAGCCTACCCTTTAACCCTGTCTGAGAGAACACAGCCAACACTTTAACCCTGTCTGAGGGAACACAGCCAACCCTTTAACCCTGTCTGAGGGAACACAGCCAACCCCTCCACCCTGTCTGAGGGAACACAGCCAACCCTTTAACCCTGTCTGAGAGAACACAGCCAACCCCTCCACCCTGTCTGAGGGAACACAGCCAACCCCTCCACCCTGTCTGAGGGAACACAGCCAACCCCTCCACCCTGTCTGAGGGAACACAGCCAACCCTTTAACCCTGTCTGAGAGAACACAGCCAACCCCTCCACCCTGTCTGAGGGAACACAGCCAACCCCTCCACCCTGTCTGAGGGAACACAGCCAACCCCTCCACCCTGTCTGAGGGAACACAGCCAACCCCTCCACCCAGTCTGAGGGAAACACAGCCAACCCCTCCACCCAGTCTGAGAGAACACAGCCAACCCCTTCACCCTGTCTGAGGGAACACAGCCAACCCCTCCACCCAGTCTGAGGGAACACAGCCAACCCCTCCACCCTGTCTGAGGGAACACAGCCAACCCCTCCACCCTGTCTGAGGGAACACAGCCAACCCCTCCACCCTGTCTGAGGGAACACAGCCAACCCCTCCAACCAGTTTGAGGGAACACAGCCAACCCCTCCACCCAGTCTGAGGGAACACAGCCAACCCCTCCACCCTGTCTGAGAGAACACAGCCAACCCCTCCACCCAGTCTGAGGGAACACAGCCAACCCCTCCACCCTGTCTGAGGGAACACAGCCAACCCCTCCACCCTGTCTGAGGGAACACAGCCAACCCCTCCACCCAGTCTGAGGGAAACACAGCCAACCCCTCCACCCAGTCTGAGAGAACACAGCCAACCCCTTCACCCTGTCTGAGGGAACACAGCCAACCCCTCCACCCAGTCTGAGGGAACACAGCCAACCCCTCCACCCAGTTTGAGGTAACACAGCCAACCCCTCCACCCTGTCTGAGAGAACACAGCCAACCCCTCCACCCTGTCTGAGGGAACACAGCCAACCCCTCCACCCTGTCTGAGGGAACACAGCAAACCCTTTAACACTGTCTGAGAGAACACAGCCAACCCCTCCACCCTGTCTGAGGGAACACAGCCAACCCTTTAACACTGTCTGAGAGAACACAGCCTACCCTTTAACCCTGTCTGAGAGAACACAGCCAACCCCTCCACCCTGTCTGAGGGAACACAGCCAACCCCTCCACCCTGTCTGAGAGAACACAGCCAACCCCTCCACCCAGTCTGAGGGAACACAGCCAACCCCTCCACCCTGTCTGAGGGAACACAGCCAACCCCTCCACCCTGTCTGAGGGAACACAGCCAACCCCTCCACCCAGTCTGAGGGAAACACAGCCAACCCCTCCACCCAGTCTGAGAGAACACAGCCAACCCCTTCACCCTGTCTGAGGGAACACAGCCAACCCCTCCACCCAGTCTGAGGGAACACAGCCAACCCCTCCACCCAGTTTGAGGGAACACAGCCAACCCCTCCACCCTGTCTGAGAGAACACAGCCAACCCCTCCACCCTGTCTGAGGGAACACAGCCAACCCCTCCACCCTGTCTGAGGGAACACAGCAAACCCTTTAACACTGTCTGAGAGAACACAGCCAACCCCTCCACCCTGTCTGAGGGAACACAGCCAACCCTTTAACACTGTTTGAGAGAACACAGCCAACCCCTCCACCCTGTCTGAGAGAACACAGCCAACCCCTCCACCCTGTCTGAGAGAACACAGCCAACCCCTCCACCCTGTCTGAGGGAACACAGCCAACCCCTCAACCCTGTCTGAGGGAACACAGCCAACCCCTCCACCCTGTCTGAGGGAACACAGCCAACCCCTCAACCCTGTCTGAGGGAACACAGCCAACCCCTCCACTCTGTCTGAGGGAACACAGCCAACCCTTTAACCCTGTCTGAGGGAACACAGCCAACCCCTCTACCCTGTCTGAGAGAACACAGCCAACCCCTCCACCCTGTCTGAGAGAACACAGCCAACCCCTCCACCCAGTCTGAGAGAACAAAGCCAACCCCTCCACCCAGTCTGAGAGAACACAGCCAACCCCTCAACAATGTCTGAGGGAACACAGCCAACCCCTCAACCCTGTCTGAGGGAACACAGCCAACCCCTCCACCCTGTCTGAGAGAACACAGCCAACCCCTCCACCCTGCCTGAGGGAACACAGCCAACCCCTCCACCCTGTCTGAGGAAACACAGCCAACCTCTCCACCCTGTCTGAGAGAACACAGCCAACCCTTTAACCCTGTCTGAGGGAACACAGCCAACCCCTGCACCCTGTCTGAGAGAACACAGCCAGCCATTTAACCCTGTCTGAGGGAACACAGCCAATCCCTCCACCCTGTCTGAGAGAACACAGCCAACCCCTCCACCCTGTCTGAGGGAACACAGCCAACCTCTCCACCCTGTCTGAGAGAACACAGCCAACCCCTCCACCCTGTCTGAGAGAACACAGCCAACCCTTTAACACTGTCTGAGAGAACACAGCCAACCCCTCCACCCTGTCTGAGGGAACACAGCCAACCCTTTAACACTGTCTGAGAGAACACAGCCAACCCCTCCACCCTGTCTGAGAGAACACAGCCAACCCTTTAACACTGTCTGAGAGAACACAGCCAACCCCTCCACCCTGTCTGAGGGAACACAGCCAACCCCTCCACCCAGTCTGAGAGAACACAGCCAACCCCTCCACCCTGTCTGAGGGAACACAGCCAACCCCTCCACCCAGTCTGAGGGAACACAGCCAACCCCTCCAACCAGTTTGAGGGAACACAGCCAACCCCTCCACCCAGTCTGAGGGAACACAGCCAACCCCTCCACCCTGTCTGAGAGAACACAGCCAACCCCTCCACCCAGTCTGAGGGAACACAGCCAACCCCACCACACTGTCTGAGGGAACACAGCCAACCCCTCCACCCTGTCTGAGGGAACACAGCCAACCCCTCCACCCAGTCTGAGGGAAACACAGCCAACCCCTCCACCCAGTCTGAGAGAACACAGCCAACCCCTTCACCCTGTCTGAGGGAACACAGCCAACCCCTCCACCCAGTCTGAGGGAACACAGCCAACCCCTCCACCCAGTTTGAGGGAACACAGCCAACCCCTCCACCCTGTCTGAGAGAACACAGCCAACCCCTCCACCCTGTCTGAGGGAACACAGCCAACCCCTCCACCCTGTCTGAGGGAACACAGCAAACCCTTTAACACTGTCTGAGAGAACACAGCCAACCCCTCCACCCTGTCTGAGGGAACACAGCCAACCCTTTAACACTGTCTGAGAGAACACAGCCAACCCCTCCACCCTGTCTGAGAGAACACAGCCAACCCCTCCACCCTGTCTGAGAGAACACAGCCAACCCCTCCACCCTGTCTGAGGGAACACAGCCAACCCCTCAACCCTGTCTGAGGGAACACAGCCAACCCCTCTACCCTGTCTGAGAGAACACAGCCAACCCCTCCACCCTGTCTGAGAGAACACAGCCAACCCCTCCACCCAGTCTGAGAGAACAAAGCCAACCCCTCCACCCAGTCTGAGAGAACACAGCCAACCCCTCAACCCTGTCTGAGGGAACACAGCCAACCCCTCAACCCTGTCTGAGGGAACACAGCCAACCCCTCCACCCTGTCTGAGAGAACACAGCCAACCCCTCCACCCTGTCTGAGGGAACACAGCCAACCCCTCCACCCTGTCTGAGGGAACACAGCCAACCTCTCCACCCTGTCTGAGAGAACAAGGCCAACCCTTTAACCCTGTCTGAGGGAACACAGCCAACCCCTGCACCCTGTCTGAGAGAACACAGCCAGCCATTTAACCCTGTCTGAGGGAACACAGCCAATCCCTCCACCCTGTCTGAGAGAACACAGCCAACCCCTCCACCCTGTCTGAGGGAACACAGCCAACCTCTCCACCCTGTCTGAGAGAACACAGCCAACCCCTCCACCCTGTCTGAGGGAACACAGCCAGCCCCTCCACCCTGTCTGAGGGAACACAGCCAACCCCTCCACCCTGTCTGAGAGAACACAGCCAACCCTTTAACACTGTCTGAGAGAACACAGCCAACCCCTCCACCCTGTCTGAGGGAACACAGCCAACCCTTTAACACTGTCTGAGAGAACACAGCCAACCCCTCCACCCTGTCTGAGAGAACACAGCCAACCCTTTAACACTGTCTGAGAGAACACAGCCAACCCCTCCACCCTGTCTGAGAGAACACAGCCAACCCCTCAACCCTGTCTGAAGGAACACAGCCAACCCCTCCACCCTGTCTGAGAGAACACAGCCAACCCCTCCACCCTGCCTGAGGGAACACAGCCAACCCCTCCACCCTGTCTGAGGGAACACAGCCAACCTCTCCACCCTGTCTGAGAGAACACAGCCAACCCTTTAACCCTGTCTGAGGGAACACAGCCAACCCCTGCACCCTGTCTGAGAGAACACAGCCAGCCATTTAACCCTGTCTGAGGGAACACAGCCAATCCCTCCACCCTGTCTGAGAGAACACAGCCAACCCCTCCACCCTGTCTGAGGGAACACAGCCAACCTCTCCACCCTGTCTGAGAGAACACAGCCAACCCCTCCACCCTGTCTGAGAGAACACAGCCAACCCTTTAACACTGTCTGAGAGAACACAGCCAACCCCTCCACCCTGTCTGAGGGAACACAGCCAACCCTTTAACACTGTCTGAGAGAACACAGCCAACCCCTCCACCCTGTCTGAGAGAACACAGCCAACCCTTTAACACTGTCTGAGAGAACACAGCCAACCCCTCCACCCTGTCTGAGGGAACACAGCCAACCCCTCCACCCAGTCTGAGAGAACACAGCCAACCCCTCCACCCTGTCTGAGGGAACACAGCCAACCCCTCCACCCAGTCTGAGGGAACACAGCCAACCCCTCCAACCAGTTTGAGGGAACACAGCCAACCCCTCCACCCAGTCTGAGGGAACACAGCCAACCCCTCCACCCTGTCTGAGAGAACACAGCCAACCCCTCCACCCAGTCTGAGGGAACACAGCCAACCCCTCCACCCTGTCTGAGGGAACACAGCCAACCCCTCCACCCTGTCTGAGGGAACACAGCCAACCCCTCCACCCAGTCTGAGGGAAACACAGCCAACCCCTCCACCCAGTCTGAGGGAACACAGCCAACCCCTCCACCCAGTCTGAGGGAACACAGCCAACCCCTTCACCCTGTCTGAGGGAACACAGCCAACCCCTCCACCCAGTCTGAGGGAACACAGCCAACCCCTCCACCCAGTTTGAGGGAACACAGCCAACCCCTCCACCCTGTCTGAGAGAACACAGCCAACCCATCCACCCTGTCTGAGGGAACACAGCCAACCCCTCCACCCAGTCTGAGGGAACACAGCCAACCCCTCCACCCAGTTTGAGGGAACACAGCCAACCCCTCCACCCTGTCTGAGAGAACACAGCCAACCCATCCACCCTGCCTGAGGGAACACAGCCAACCCCTCCACCCTGTCTGAGGGAACACAGCCAACCTCTCCACCCTGTCTGAGAGAACACAGCCAACCCTTTAACCCTGTCTGAGGGAACACAGCCAACCCCTGCACCCTGTCTGAGAGAACACAGCCAGCCATTTAACCCTGTCTGAGGGAACACAGCCAATCCCTCCACCCTGTCTGAGAGAACACAGCCAACCCCTCCACCCTGTCTGAGGGAACACAGCCAACCTCTCCACCCTGTCTGAGAGAACACAGCCAACCCCTCCACCCTGTCTGAGAGAACACAGCCAACCCTTTAACACTGTCTGAGAGAACACAGCCAACCCCTCCACCCTGTCTGAGGGAACACAGCCAACCCTTTAACACTGTCTGAGAGAACACAGCCAACCCCTCCACCCTGTCTGAGAGAACACAGCCAGCCATTTAACCCTGTCTGAGGGAACACAGCCAATCCCTCCACCCTGTCTGAGAGAACACAGCCAACCCCTCCACCCTGTCTGAGGGAACACAGCCAACCTCTCCACCCTGTCTGAGAGAACACAGCCAACCCCTCCACCCTGTCTGAGAGAACACAGCCAACCCTTTAACACTGTCTGAGAGAACACAGCCAACCCCTCCAACCTGTCTGAGGGAACACAGCCAACCCTTTAACACTGTCTGAGAGAACACAGCCAACCCCTCCACCCTGTCTGAGAGAACACAGCCAACCCTTTAACACTGTCTGAGAGAACACAGCCAACCCCTCCACCCTGTCTGAGGGAACACAGCCAACCCCTCCACCCAGTCTGAGAGAACACAGCCAACCCCTCCACCCTGTCTGAGGGAACACAGCCAACCCCTCCACCCAGTCTGAGGGAACACAGCCACCCCTCCAACCAGTTTGAGGGAACACAGCCAACCCCTCCACCCAGTCTGAGGGAACACAGCCAACCCCTCCACCCTGTCTGAGAGAACACAGCCAACCCCTCCACCCAGTCTGAGGGAACACAGCCAACCCCTCCACACTGTCTGAGGGAACACAGCCAACCCCTCCACCCTGTCTGAGGGAACACAGCCAACCCCTCCACCCAGTCTGAGGGAAACACAGCCAACCCCTCCACCCAGTCTGAGAGAACACAGCCAACCCCTTCACCCTGTCTGAGGGAACACAGCCAACCCCTCCACCCAGTCTGAGGGAACACAGCCAACCCCTCCACCCAGTTTGAGGGAACACAGCCAACCCCTCCACCCTGTCTGAGAGAACACAGCCAACCCCTCCACCCTGTCTGAGGGAACACAGCCAACCCCTCCACCCTGTCTGAGGGAACACAGCAAACCCTTTAACACTGTCTGAGAGAACACAGCCAACCCCTCCACCCTGTCTGAGGGAACACAGCCAACCCTTTAACACTGTCTGAGAGAACACAGCCAACCCCTCCACCCTGTCTGAGAGAACACAGCCAACCCCTCCACCCTGTCTGAGAGAACACAGCCAACCCTTTAACACTGTCTGAGAGAACACAGCCAACCCCTCCACCCTGTCTGAGAGAACACAGCCAACCCCTCCACCCTGTCTGAGAGAACACAGCCAACCCCTCCACCCTGTCTGAGGGAACACAGCCAACCCCTCAACCCTGTCTGAGGGAACACAGCCAACCCCTCCACCCTGTCTGAGAGAACACAGCCAACCCCTCCACCCAGTCTGAGAGAACAATGCCAACCCCTCCACCCAGTCTGAGAGAACACAGCCAACCCCTCCACCCTGTCTGAGGGAACACAGCCAACCCCTCCACCCTGTCTGAGGGAACACAGCCAACCCCTCCACCCAGTCTGAGGGAAACACAGCCAACCCCTCCACCCAGTCTGAGAGAACACAGCCAACCCCTTCACCCTGTCTGAGGGAACACAGCCAACCCCTCCACCCAGTCTGAGGGAACACAGCCAACCCCTCCACCCAGTTTGAGGGAACACAGCCAACCCCTCCACCCTGTCTGAGAGAACACAGCCAACCCCTCAACCCTGTCTGAAGGAACACAGCCAACCCCTCCACCCTGTCTGAGAGAACACAGCCAACCCCTCCACCCTGCCTGAGGGAACACAGCCAACCCCTCCACCCTGTCTGAGGGAACACAGCCAACCTCTCCACCCTGTCTGAGAGAACACAGCCAACCCTTTAACCCTGTCTGAGGGAACACAGCCAACCCCTGCACCCTGTCTGAGAGAACACAGCCAGCCATTTAACCCTGTCTGAGGGAACACAGCCAATCCCTCCACCCTGTCTGAGAGAACACAGCCAACCCCTCCACCCTGTCTGAGGGAACACAGCCAACCTCTCCACCCTGTCTGAGAGAACACAGCCAACCCCTCCACCCTGTCTGAGAGAACACAGCCAACCCTTTAACACTGTCTGAGAGAACACAGCCAACCCCTCCACCCTGTCTGAGGGAACACAGCCAACCCTTTAACACTGTCTGAGAGAACACAGCCAACCCCTCCACCCTGTCTGAGAGAACACAGCCAGCCATTTAACCCTGTCTGAGGGAACACAGCCAATCCCTCCACCCTGTCTGAGAGAACACAGCCAACCCCTCCACCCTGTCTGAGGGAACACAGCCAACCTCTCCACCCTGTCTGAGAGAACACAGCCAACCCCTCCACCCTGTCTGAGAGAACACAGCCAACCCTTTAACACTGTCTGAGAGAACACAGCCAACCCCTCCACCCTGTCTGAGGGAACACAGCCAACCCTTTAACACTGTCTGAGAGAACACAGCCAACCCCTCCACCCTGTCTGAGAGAACACAGCCAACCCTTTAACACTGTCTGAGAGAACACAGCCAACCCCTCCACCCTGTCTGAGGGAACACAGCCAACCCCTCCACCCAGTCTGAGAGAACACAGCCAACCCCTCCACCCTGTCTGAGGGAACACAGCCAACCCCTCCACCCAGTCTGAGGGAACACAGCCAACCCCTCCAACCAGTTTGAGGGAACACAGCCAACCCCTCCACCCAGTCTGAGGGAACACAGCCAACCCCTCCACCCTGTCTGAGAGAACACAGCCAACCCCTCCACCCAGTCTGAGGGAACACAGCCAACCCCTCCACACTGTCTGAGGGAACACAGCCAACCCCTCCACCCTGTCTGAGGGAACACAGCCAACCCCTCCACCCAGTCTGAGGGAAACACAGCCAACCCCTCCACCCAGTCTGAGAGAACACAGCCAACCCCTTCACCCTGTCTGAGGGAACACAGCCAACCCCTCCACCCAGTCTGAGGGAACACAGCCAACCCCTCCACCCAGTTTGAGGGAACACAGCCAACCCCTCCACCCTGTCTGAGAGAACACAGCCAACCCCTCCACCCTGTCTGAGGGAACACAGCCAACCCCTCCACCCTGTCTGAGGGAACACAGCAAACCCTTTAACACTGTCTGAGAGAACACAGCCAACCCCTCCACCCTGTCTGAGGGAACACAGCCAACCCTTTAACACTGTCTGAGAGAACACAGCCAACCCCTCCACCCTGTCTGAGAGAACACAGCCAACCCCTCCACCCTGTCTGAGAGAACACAGCCAACCCCTCCACCCTGTCTGAGGGAACACAGCCAACCCCTCAACCCTGTCTGAGGGAACACAGCCAACCCCTCTACCCTGTCTGAGAGAACACAGCCAACCCCTCCACCCTGTCTGAGAGAACACAGCCAACCCCTCCACCCAGTCTGAGAGAACAAAGCCAACCCCTCCACCCAGTCTGAGAGAACACAGCCAACCCCTCAACCCTGTCTGAGGGAACACAGCCAACCCCTCAACCCTGTCTGAGGGAACACAGCCAACCCCTCCACCCTGTCTGAGAGAACACAGCCAACCCCTCCACCCTGTCTGAGGGAACACAGCCAACCCCTCCACCCTGTCTGAGGGAACACAGCCAACCTCTCCACCCTGTCTGAGAGAACAAGGCCAACCCTTTAACCCTGTCTGAGGGAACACAGCCAACCCCTGCACCCTGTCTGAGAGAACACAGCCAGCCATTTAACCCTGTCTGAGGGAACACAGCCAATCCCTCCACCCTGTCTGAGAGAACACAGCCAACCCCTCCACCCTGTCTGAGGGAACACAGCCAACCTCTCCACCCTGTCTGAGAGAACACAGCCAACCCCTCCACCCTGTCTGAGGGAACACAGCCAGCCCCTCCACCCTGTCTGAGGGAACACAGCCAACCCCTCCACCCTGTCTGAGAGAACACAGCCAACCCTTTAACACTGTCTGAGAGAACACAGCCAACCCCTCCACCCTGTCTGAGGGAACACAGCCAACCCTTTAACACTGTCTGAGAGAACACAGCCAACCCCTCCACCCTGTCTGAGAGAACACAGCCAACCCTTTAACACTGTCTGAGAGAACACAGCCAACCCCTCCACCCTGTCTGAGAGAACACAGCCAACCCCTCAACCCTGTCTGAAGGAACACAGCCAACCCCTCCACCCTGTCTGAGAGAACACAGCCAACCCCTCCACCCTGCCTGAGGGAACACAGCCAACCCCTCCACCCTGTCTGAGGGAACACAGCCAACCCCTCCACCCTGTCTGAGGGAACACAGCCAGCCCCTCCACCCTGTCTGAGGGAACACAGCCAACCCCTCCACCCTGTCTGAGAGAACACAGCCAACCCTTTAACACTGTCTGAGAGAACACAGCCAACCCCTCCACCCTGTCTGAGGGAACACAGCCAACCCTTTAACACTGTCTGAGAGAACACAGCCAACCCCTCCACCCTGTCTGAGAGAACACAGCCAACCCTTTAACACTGTCTGAGAGAACACAGCCAACCCCTCCACCCTGTCTGAGAGAACACAGCCAACCCCTCAACCCTGTCTGAAGGAACACAGCCAACCCCTCCACCCTGTCTGAGAGAACACAGCCAACCCCTCCACCCTGCCTGAGGGAACACAGCCAACCCCTCCACCCTGTCTGAGGGAACACAGCCAACCTCTCCACCCTGTCTGAGAGAACACAGCCAACCCTTTAACCCTGTCTGAGGGAACACAGCCAACCCCTGCACCCTGTCTGAGAGAA
Source organism: Salvelinus fontinalis (assembly GCF_029448725.1). Lineage (NCBI taxonomy): Eukaryota > Metazoa > Chordata > Actinopteri > Salmoniformes > Salmonidae > Salvelinus > Salvelinus fontinalis. Next base: position 122,675 of record NC_074666.1, on the reverse strand, counting down.
CACAGCCAGCCATTTAACCCTGTCTGAGGGAACACAGCCAATCCCTCCACCCTGTCTGAGAGAACACAGCCAACCCCTCCACCCTGTCTGAGGGAACACAGCCAACCTCTCCACCCTGTCTGAGAGAACACAGCCAACCCCTCCACCCTGTCTGAGAGAACACAGCCAACCCTTTAACACTGTCTGAGAGAACACAGCCAACCCCTCCACCCTGTCTGAGGGAACACAGCCAACCCTTTAACACTGTCTGAGAGAACACAGCCAACCCCTCCACCCTGTCTGAGAGAACACAGCCAACCCTTTAACACTGTCTGAGAGAACACAGCCAACCCCTCCACCCTGTCTGAGGGAACACAGCCAACCCCTCCACCCAGTCTGAGAGAACACAGCCAACCCCTCCACCCTGTCTGAGGGAACACAGCCAACCCCTCCACCCAGTCTGAGGGAACACAGCCAACCCCTCCAACCAGTTTGAGGGAACACAGCCAACCCCTCCACCCAGTCTGAGGGAACACAGCCAACCCCTCCACCCTGTCTGAGAGAACACAGCCAACCCCTCCACCCAGTCTGAGGGAACACAGCCAACCCCCCCACCCTGTCTGAGGGAACACAGCCAACCCCTCCACCCTGTCTGAGGGAACACAGCCAACCCCTCCACCCAGTCTGAGGGAAACACAGCCAACCCCTCCACCCAGTCTGAGAGAACACAGCCAACCCCTTCACCCTGTCTGAGGGAACACAGCCAACCCCTCCACCCAGTCTGAGGGAACACAGCCAACCCCTCCACCCAGTTTGAGGGAACACAGCCAACCCCTCCACCCTGTCTGAGAGAACACAGCCAACCCCTCCACCCTGTCTGAGAGAACACAGCCAACCCCTCCACCCTGTCTGAGAGAACACAGCCAACCCCTCCACCCTGTCTGAGGGAACACAGCCAACCCCTCAACCCTGTCTGAGGGAACACAGCCAACCTCTCCACCCTGTCTGAGAGAACACAGCCAACCCTTTAACCCTGTCTGAGGGAACACAGCCAACCCCTGCACCCTGTCTGAGAGAACACAGCCAGCCATTTAACCCTGTCTGAGGGAACACAGCCAATCCCTCCACCCTGTCTGAGAGAACACAGCCAACCCCTCCACCCTGTCTGAGGGAACACAGCCAACCTCTCCATCCTGTCTGAGAGAACACAGCCAACCCCTCCACCCTGTCTGAGAGAACACAGCCAACCCTTTAACACTGTCTGAGAGAACACAGCCAACCCCTCCACCCTGTCTGAGGGAACACAGCCAACCCCTCCACCCAGTCTGAGAGAACACAGCCAACCCCTCCACCCTGTCTGAGGGAACACAGCCAACCCCTCCACCCAGTCTGAGGGAACACAGCCAACCCCTCCACCCTGTCTGAGGGAACACAGCCAACCCCTCCACCCTGTCTGAGGGAACACAGCAAACCCTTTAACACTGTCTGAGAGAACACAGCCAACCCCTCCACCCTGTCTGAGGGAACACAGCCAACCCTTTAACACTGTCTGAGAGAACACAGCCAACCCCTCCAACCTGTCTGAGAGAACACAGCCAACCCCTCCACCCTGTCTGAGAGAACACAGCCAACCCCTCCACCCTGTCTGAGGGAACACAGCCAACCCCTCAACCCTGTCTGAGGGAACACAGCCAACCCCTCCACCCTGTCTGAGGGAACACAGCCAACCCTTTAACCCTGTCTGAGGGAACACAGCCAACCCCTCCTCCCTGTCTGAGAGAACACAGCCAACCCCTCCACCCTGTCTGAGAGAACACAGCCAACCCTTCCACCCTGTCTGAGGGAACACAGCCAACCCCTCCACCCTGTCTGAGGGAACACAGCCAACCTCTCCACCCTGTCTGAGAGAACACAGCCAACCCTTTAACCCTGTCTGAGGGAACACAGCCAACCCCTCCACCCTGTCTGAGAGAACACAGCCAACCCCTCCACCCTGTCTGAGAGAACACAGCCAACCCCTCCACCCTGTCTGAGGGAACACAGCCAACCCTTTAACCCTGTCTGAGGGAACACAGCCAACCCCTCCACCCTGTCTGAGAGAACACAGCCAACCCCTCTACCCTGTCTGAGAGAACACAGCCAACCCCTCCACCCAGTCTGAGAGAACAAAGCCAACCCCTCCACCCAGTCTGAGAGAACACAGCCAACCCCTCAACCTTGTCTGAGGGAACACAGCCAACCCCTCAACCCTGTCTGAGGGAACACAGCCAACCCCTCCACCCTGTCTGAGAGAACACAGCCAACCCCTCCACCCTGTCTGAGGGAACACAGCCAACCCCTCCACCCTGTCTGAGGGAACACAGCCAACCTCTCCACCCTGTCTGAGAGAACACAGCCAACCCTTTAACCCTGTCTGAGGGAACACAGCCAACCCCTCCACCCTGTCTGAGGGAACACAGCCAACCTCTCCACCCTGTCTGAGAGAACACAGCCAACCCCTCCACCCTGTCTGAGGGAACACAGCCAGCCCCTCCACCCTGTCTGAGGGAACACAGCCAACCCCTCCACCCTGTCTGAGAGAACACAGCCAACCCTTTAACACTGTCTGAGAGAACACAGCCAACCCCTCCACCCTGTCTGAGAGAACACAGCCAACCCTTTAACACTGTCTGAGAGAACACAGCCAACCCCTCCAACCTGTCTGAGAGAACACAGCCAACCCCTCCACCCTGTCTGAGAGAACACAGCCAACCCCTCCACCCTGTCTGAGGGAACACAGCCAACCCCTCAACCCTGTCTGAGGGAACACAGCCAACCCCTCCACCCTGTCTGAGGGAACACAGCCAACCCTTTAACCCTGTCTGAGGGAACACAGCCAACCCCTCCACCCTGTCTGAGAGAACACAGCCAACCCCTCCACCCTGTCTGAGAGAACACAGCCAACCCTTCCACCCTGTCTGAGGGAACACAGCCAACCCCTCCACCCTGTCTGAGGGAACACAGCCAACCTCTCCACCCTGTCTGAGAGAACACAGCCAACCCTTTAACCCTGTCTGAGGGAACACAGCCAACCCCTCCACCCTGTCTGAGAGAACACAGCCAACCCCTCCACCCTGTCTGAGAGAACACAGCCAACCCCTCCACCCTGTCTGAGGGAACACAGCCAACCCTTTAACCCTGTCTGAGGGAACACAGCCAACCCCTCCACCCTGTCTGAGAGAACACAGCCAACCCCTCTACCCTGTCTGAGAGAACACAGCCAACCCCTCCACCCAGTCTGAGAGAACAAAGCCAACCCCTCCACCCAGTCTGAGAGAACACAGCCAACCCCTCAACCTTGTCTGAGGGAACACAGCCAACCCCTCAACCCTGTCTGAGGGAACACAGCCAACCCCTCCACCCTGTCTGAGAGAACACAGCCAACCCCTCCACCCTGTCTGAGGGAACACAGCCAACCCCTCCACCCTGTCTGAGGGAACACAGCCAACCTCTCCACCCTGTCTGAGAGAACACAGCCAACCCTTTAACCCTGTCTGAGGGAACACAGCCAACCCCTCCACCCTGTCTGAGGGAACACAGCCAACCTCTCCACCCTGTCTGAGAGAACACAGCCAACCCCTCCACCCTGTCTGAGGGAACACAGCCAGCCCCTCCACCCTGTCTGAGGGAACACAGCCAACCCCTCCACCCTGTCTGAGAGAACACAGCCAACCCTTTAACACTGTCTGAGAGAACACAGCCAACCCCTCCACCCTGTCTGAGAGAACACAGCCAACCCTTTAACACTGTCTGAGAGAACACAGCCAACCCCTCCACCCTGTCTGAGGGAACACAGCCAACCCCTCCACCCAGTCTGAGAGAACATAGCCAACCCCTCCACCCTGTCTGAGGGAACACAGCCAACCCCTCCACCCAGTCTGAGGGAACACAGCCAACCCCTCCACCCTGTCTTTTAGGGAACACAGCCAACCCCTCCACCCAGTCTGAGAGAACACAGCCAACCCCTCCACCCTGTCTGAGGGAACACAGCCAACCCCTCCACCCTGTCTGAGGGAACACAGCCAACCACTCCACCCTGTCTGAGGGAACACAGCAAACCCTTTAACACTGTCTGAGAGAACACAGCCAACCCCTCCACCCTGTCTGAGGGAACACAGCCAACCCTTTAACACTGTCTGAGAGAACACAGCCAACCCCTCCACCCTGTCTGAGAGAACACAGCCAACCTCTCCACCCTGTCTGAGAGAACACAGCCAACCCCTCCACCCTGTCTGAGGGAACACAGCCAACCCCTCAACCCTGTCTGAGGGAACACAGCCAACCCCTCCACCCTGTCTGAGAGAACACAGCCAACCCCTCCACCCAGTCTGAGAGAACAATGCCAACCCCTCAACCCTGTCTGAGGGAACACAGCCAACCCCTCAACCCTGTCTGAGGGAACACAGCCAACCCCTCCACCCTGTCTGAGAGAACACAGCCAACCCCTCCACCCTGTCTGAGGGAACACAGCCAACCCCTCCACCCTGTCTGAGGGAACACAGCCAACCTCTCCACCCTGTCTGAGAGAACACAGCCAACCCTTTAACCCTGTCTGAGGGAACACAGCCAACCCCTCCACCCTGTCTGAGAGAACACAGCCAGCCCTTTAACCCTGTCTGAGGGAACACAGCCAATCCCTCCACCCTGTCTGAGAGAACACAGCCAACCCCTCCACCCTGTCTGAGGGAACACAGCCAACCTCTCCACCCTGTCTAAGAGAACACAGCCAACCCCTCCACCCTGTCTGAGGGAACACAGCCAGCCCCTCCACCCTGTCTGAGGGAACACAGCCAACCCCTCCACCCTGTCTGAGAGAACACAGCCAACCCTTTAACACTGTCTGAGAGAACACAGCCAACCCCTCCACCCTGTCTGAGGGAACACAGCCAACCCTTTAACACTGTCTGAGAGAACACAGCCAACCCCTCCACCCTGTCTGAGAGAACACAGCCAACCCCTCCACCCTGTCTGAGGGAACACAGCCAACCCCTCCACCCTGTCTGAGAGAACACAGCCAACCCCTCAACCCTGTCTGAGGGAACACAGCCAACCCCTCCACCCTGTCTGAGAGAACACAGCCAACCCCTCCACCCTGTCTGAGGGAACACAGCCAACCCCTCCACCCTGTCTGAGGGAACACAGCAAACCCTTTAACACTGTCTGAGAGAACACAGCCAACCCCTCCACCCTGTCTGAGGGAACACAGCCAACCCTTTAACACTGTCTGAGAGAACACAGCCAACCCCTCCACCCTGTCTGAGGGAACACAGCAAACCCTTTAACACTGTCTGAGAGAACACAGCCAACCCCTCCACCCAGTCTGAGGGAACACAGCCAACCCCACTACCCTGTCTGAGAGAACACAGCCTACCCTTTAACCCTGTCTGAGAGAACACAGCCAACACTTTAACCCTGTCTGAGGGAACACAGCCAACCCTTTAACCCTGTCTGAGGGAACACAGCCAACCCCTCCACCCTGTCTGAGGGAACACAGCCAACCCTTTAACCCTGTCTGAGAGAACACAGCCAACCCCTCCACCCTGTCTGAGAGAACACAGCCAGCCATTTAACCCTGTCTGAGGGAACACAGCCAATCCCTCCACCCTGTCTGAGAGAACACAGCCAACCCCTCCACCCTGTCTGAGGGAACACAGCCAACCTCTCCACCCTGTCTGAGAGAACACAGCCAACCCCTCCACCCTGTCTGAGAGAACACAGCCAACCCTTTAACACTGTCTGAGAGAACACAGCCAACCCCTCCACCCTGTCTGAGGGAACACAGCCAACCCTTTAACACTGTCTGAGAGAACACAGCCAACCCCTCCACCCTGTCTGAGAGAACACAGCCAACCCTTTAACACTGTCTGAGAGAACACAGCCAACCCCTCCACCCTGTCTGAGGGAACACAGCCAACCCCTCCACCCAGTCTGAGAGAACACAGCCAACCCCTCCACCCTGTCTGAGGGAACACAGCCAACCCCTCCACCCAGTCTGAGGGAACACAGCCAACCCCTCCAACCAGTTTGAGGGAACACAGCCAACCCCTCCACCCAGTCTGAGGGAACACAGCCAACCCCTCCACCCTGTCTGAGAGAACACAGCCAACCCCTCCACCCAGTCTGAGGGAACACAGCCAACCCCTCCACACTGTCTGAGAGAACACAGCCAACCCCTCCACCCTGTCTGAGAGAACACAGCCAACCCCTCCACCCTGTCTGAGGGAACACAGCCAACCCCTCCACCCTGTCTGAGGGAACACAGCCAACCTCTCCACCCTGTCTGAGAGAACAAGGCCAACCCTTTAACCCTGTCTGAGGGAACACAGCCAACCCCTGCACCCTGTCTGAGAGAACACAGCCAGCCATTTAACCCTGTCTGAGGGAACACAGCCAATCCCTCCACCCTGTCTGAGAGAACACAGCCAACCCCTCCACCCTGTCTGAGGGAACACAGCCAACCTCTCCACCCTGTCTGAGAGAACACAGCCAACCCCTCCACCCTGTCTGAGGGAACACAGCCAGCCCCTCCACCCTGTCTGAGGGAACACAGCCAACCCCTCCACCCTGTCTGAGAGAACACAGCCAACCCTTTAACACTGTCTGAGAGAACACAGCCAACCCCTCCACCCTGTCTGAGGGAACACAGCCAACCCTTTAACACTGTCTGAGAGAACACAGCCAACCCCTCCACCCTGTCTGAGAGAACACAGCCAACCCTTTAACACTGTCTGAGAGAACACAGCCAACCCCTCCACCCTGTCTGAGAGAACACAGCCAACCCCTCAACCCTGTCTGAAGGAACACAGCCAACCCCTCCACCCTGTCTGAGAGAACACAGCCAACCCCTCCACCCTGCCTGAGGGAACACAGCCAACCCCTCCACCCTGTCTGAGGGAACACAGCCAACCCCTCCACCCTGTCTGAGGGAACACAGCCAGCCCCTCCACCCTGTCTGAGGGAACACAGCCAACCCCTCCACCCTGTCTGAGAGAACACAGCCAACCCTTTAACACTGTCTGAGAGAACACAGCCAACCCCTCCACCCTGTCTGAGGGAACACAGCCAACCCTTTAACACTGTCTGAGAGAACACAGCCAACCCCTCCACCCTGTCTGAGAGAACACAGCCAACCCTTTAACACTGTCTGAGAGAACACAGCCAACCCCTCCACCCTGTCTGAGAGAACACAGCCAACCCCTCAACCCTGTCTGAAGGAACACAGCCAACCCCTCCACCCTGTCTGAGAGAACACAGCCAACCCCTCCACCCTGCCTGAGGGAACACAGCCAACCCCTCCACCCTGTCTGAGGGAACACAGCCAACCTCTCCACCCTGTCTGAGAGAACACAGCCAACCCTTTAACCCTGTCTGAGGGAACACAGCCAACCCCTGCACCCTGTCTGAGAGAACACAGCCAGCCATTTAACCCTGTCTGAGGGAACACAGCCAATCCCTCCACCCTGTCTGAGAGAACACAGCCAACCCCTCCACCCTGTCTGAGGGAACACAGCCAACCTCTCCACCCTGTCTGAGAGAACACAGCCAACCCCTCCACCCTGTCTGAGAGAACACAGCCAACCCTTTAACACTGTCTGAGAGAACACAGCCAACCCCTCCACCCTGTCTGAGGGAACACAGCCAACCCTTTAACACTGTCTGAGAGAACACAGCCAACCCCTCCACCCTGTCTGAGAGAACACAGCCAACCCTTTAACACTGTCTGAGAGAACACAGCCAACCCCTCCACCCTGTCTGAGGGAACACAGCCAACCCCTCCACCCAGTCTGAGAGAACACAGCCAACCCCTCCACCCTGTCTGAGGGAACACAGCCAACCCCTCCACCCAGTCTGAGGGAACACAGCCAACCCCTCCAACCAGTTTGAGGGAACACAGCCAACCCCTCCACCCAGTCTGAGGGAACACAGCCAACCCCTCCACCCTGTCTGAGAGAACACAGCCAACCCCTCCACCCAGTCTGAGGGAACACAGCCAACCCCTCCACCCTGTCTGAGGGAACACAGCCAACCCCTCCACCCTGTCTGAGGGAACACAGCCAACCCCTCCACCCAGTCTGAGGGAAACACAGCCAACCCCTCCACCCAGTCTGAGAGAACACAGCCAACCCCTTCACCCTGTCTGAGGGAACACAGCCAACCCCTCCACCCAGTCTGAGGGAACACAGCCAACCCCTCCACCCAGTTTGAGGGAACACAGCCAACCCCTCCACCCTGTCTGAGAGAACACAGCCAACCCCTCCACCCTGTCTGAGAGAACACAGCCAACCCCTCCACCCTGTCTGAGAGAACACAGCCAACCCCTCCACCCTGTCTGAGGGAACACAGCCAACCCCTCAACCCTGTCTGAGGGAACACAGCCAACCTCTCCACCCTGTCTGAGAGAACACAGCCAACCCTTTAACCCTGTCTGAGGGAACACAGCCAACCCCTGCACCCTGTCTGAGAGAACACAGCCAGCCATTTAACCCTGTCTGAGGGAACACAGCCAATCCCTCCACCCTGTCTGAGAGAACACAGCCAACCCCTCCACCCTGTCTGAGGGAACACAGCCAACCTCTCCACCCTGTCTGAGAGAACACAGCCAAACCCTCCACCCTGTCTGAGAGAACACAGCCAACCCTTTAACACTGTCTGAGAGAACACAGCCAACCCCTCCACCCTGTCTGAGGGAACACAGCCAACCCCTCCACCCAGTCTGAGAGAACACAGCCAACCCCTCCAACCTGTCTGAGAGAACACAGCCAACCCCTCCACCCTGTCTGAGAGAACACAGCCAACCCCTCCACCCTGTCTGAGGGAACACAGCCAACCCCTCAACCCTGTCTGAGGGAACACAGCCAACCCCTCCACCCTGTCTGAGGGAACACAGCCAACCCTTTAACCCTGTCTGAGGGAACACAGCCAACCCCTCCACCCTGTCTGAGAGAACACAGCCAACCCCTCCACCCTGTCTGAGAGAACACAGCCAACCCTTCCACCCTGTCTGAGGGAACACAGCCAACCCCTCCACCCTGTCTGAGGGAACACAGCCAACCTCTCCACCCTGTCTGAGAGAACACAGCCAACCCTTTAACCCTGTCTGAGGGAACACAGCCAACCCCTCCACCCTGTCTGAGAGAACACAGCCAACCCCTCCACCCTGTCTGAGAGAACACAGCCAACCCCTCCACCCTGTCTGAGGGAACACAGCCAACCCTTTAACCCTGTCTGAGGGAACACAGCCAACCCCTCCACCCTGTCTGAGAGAACACAGCCAACCCCTCTACCCTGTCTGAGAGAACACAGCCAACCCCTCCACCCAGTCTGAGAGAACAAAGCCAACCCCTCCACCCAGTCTGAGAGAACACAGCCAACCCCTCAACCTTGTCTGAGGGAACACAGCCAACCCCTCAACCCTGTCTGAGGGAACACAGCCAACCCCTCCACCCTGTCTGAGAGAACACAGCCAACCCCTCCACCCTGTCTGAGGGAACACAGCCAACCCCTCCACCCTGTCTGAGGGAACACAGCCAACCTCTCCACCCTGTCTGAGAGAACACAGCCAACCCTTTAACCCTGTCTGAGGGAACACAGCCAACCCCTCCACCCTGTCTGAGGGAACACAGCCAACCTCTCCACCCTGTCTGAGAGAACACAGCCAACCCCTCCACCCTGTCTGAGGGAACACAGCCAGCCCCTCCACCCTGTCTGAGGGAACACAGCCAACCCCTCCACCCTGTCTGAGAGAACACAGCCAACCCTTTAACACTGTCTGAGAGAACACAGCCAACCCCTCCACCCTGTCTGAGAGAACACAGCCAACCCTTTAACACTGTCTGAGAGAACACAGCCAACCCCTCCAACCTGTCTGAGAGAACACAGCCAACCCCTCCACCCTGTCTGAGAGAACACAGCCAACCCCTCCACCCTGTCTGAGGGAACACAGCCAACCCCTCAACCCTGTCTGAGGGAACACAGCCAACCCCTCCACCCTGTCTGAGGGAACACAGCCAACCCTTTAACCCTGTCTGAGGGAACACAGCCAACCCCTCCACCCTGTCTGAGAGAACACAGCCAACCCCTCCACCCTGTCTGAGAGAACACAGCCAACCCTTCCACCCTGTCTGAGGGAACACAGCCAACCCCTCCACCCTGTCTGAGGGAACACAGCCAACCTCTCCACCCTGTCTGAGAGAACACAGCCAACCCTTTAACCCTGTCTGAGGGAACACAGCCAACCCCTCCACCCTGTCTGAGAGAACACAGCCAACCCCTCCACCCTGTCTGAGAGAACACAGCCAACCCCTCCACCCTGTCTGAGGGAACACAGCCAACCCTTTAACCCTGTCTGAGGGAACACAGCCAACCCCTCCACCCTGTCTGAGAGAACACAGCCAACCCCTCTACCCTGTCTGAGAGAACACAGCCAACCCCTCCACCCAGTCTGAGAGAACAAAGCCAACCCCTCCACCCAGTCTGAGAGAACACAGCCAACCCCTCAACCTTGTCTGAGGGAACACAGCCAACCCCTCAACCCTGTCTGAGGGAACACAGCCAACCCCTCCACCCTGTCTGAGAGAACACAGCCAACCCCTCCACCCTGTCTGAGGGAACACAGCCAACCCCTCCACCCTGTCTGAGGGAACACAGCCTACCTCTCCACCCTGTCTGAGAGAACACAGCCAACCCTTTAACCCTGTCTGAGGGAACACAGCCAACCCCTCCACCCTGTCTGAGGGAACACAGCCAACCTCTCCACCCTGTCTGAGAGAACACAGCCAACCCCTCCACCCTGTCTGAGGGAACACAGCCAGCCCCTCCACCCTGTCTGAGGGAACACAGCCAACCCCTCCACCCTGTCTGAGAGAACACAGCCAACCCTTTAACACTGTCTGAGAGAACACAGCCAACCCCTCCACCCTGTCTGAGAGAACACAGCCAACCCTTTAACACTGTCTGAGAGAACACAGCCAACCCCTCCACCCTGTCTGAGGGAACACAGCCAACCCCTCCACCCAGTCTGAGAGAACATAGCCAACCCCTCCACCCTGTCTGAGGGAACACAGCCAACCCCTCCACCCAGTCTGAGGGAACACAGCCAACCCCTCCACCCTGTCTGAGGGAACACAGCCAACCCTTTAACACTGTCTGAGAGAACACAGCCAACCCCTCCACCCTGTCTGAGAGAACACAGCCAACCCCTCCACCCTGTCTGAGAGAACACAGCCAACCCCTCCACCCTGTCTGAGGGAACACAGCCAACCCCTCAACCCTGTCTGAGGGAACACAGCCAACCCCTCTACCCTGTCTGAGAGAACACAGCCAACCCCTCCACCCTGTCTGAGAGAACACAGCCAACCCCTCCACCCAGTCTGAGAGAACAAAGCCAACCCCTCCACCCAGTCTGAGAGAACACAGCCAACCCCTCAACCCTGTCTGAGGGAACACAGCCAACCCCTCAACCCTGTCTGAGGGAACACAGCCAACCCCTCCACCCTGTCTGAGAGAACACAGCCAACCCCTCCACCCTGTCTGAGGGAACACAGCCAACCCCTCCACCCTGTCTGAGGGAACACAGCCAACCTCTCCACCCTGTCTGAGAGAACAAGGCCAACCCTTTAACCCTGTCTGAGGGAACACAGCCAACCCCTGCACCCTGTCTGAGAGAACACAGCCAGCCATTTAACCCTGTCTGAGGGAACACAGCCAATCCCTCCACCCTGTCTGAGAGAACACAGCCAACCCCTCCACCCTGTCTGAGGGAACACAGCCAACCTCTCCACCCTGTCTGAGAGAACACAGCCAACCCCTCCACCCTGTCTGAGGGAACACAGCCAGCCCCTCCACCCTGTCTGAGGGAACACAGCCAACCCCTCCACCCTGTCTGAGAGAACACAGCCAACCCTTTAACACTGTCTGAGAGAACACAGCCAACCCCTCCACCCTGTCTGAGGGAACACAGCCAACCCTTTAACACTGTCTGAGAGAACACAGCCAACCCCTCCACCCTGTCTGAGAGAACACAGCCAACCCTTTAACACTGTCTGAGAGAACACAGCCAACCCCTCCACCCTGTCTGAGAGAACACAGCCAACCCCTCAACCCTGTCTGAAGGAACACAGCCAACCCCTCCACCCTGTCTGAGAGAACACAGCCAACCCCTCCACCCTGCCTGAGGGAACACAGCCAACCCCTCCACCCTGTCTGAGGGAACACAGCCAACCCCTCCACCCTGTCTGAGGGAACACAGCCAGCCCCTCCACCCTGTCTGAGGGAACACAGCCAACCCCTCCACCCTGTCTGAGAGAACACAGCCAACCCTTTAACACTGTCTGAGAGAACACAGCCAACCCCTCCACCCTGTCTGAGGGAACACAGCCAACCCTTTAACACTGTCTGAGAGAACACAGCCAACCCCTCCACCCTGTCTGAGAGAACACAGCCAACCCTTTAACACTGTCTGAGAGAACACAGCCAACCCCTCCACCCTGTCTGAGAGAACACAGCCAACCCCTCAACCCTGTCTGAAGGAACACAGCCAACCCCTCCACCCTGTCTGAGAGAACACAGCCAACCCCTCCACCCTGCCTGAGGGAACACAGCCAACCCCTCCACCCTGTCTGAGGGAACACAGCCAACCTCTCCACCCTGTCTGAGAGAACACAGCCAACCCTTTAACCCTGTCTGAGGGAACACAGCCAACCCCTGCACCCTGTCTGAGAGAACACAGCCAGCCATTTAACCCTGTCTGAGGGAACACAGCCAATCCCTCCACCCTGTCTGAGAGAACACAGCCAACCCCTCCACCCTGTCTGAGGGAACACAGCCAACCTCTCCACCCTGTCTGAGAGAACACAGCCAACCCCTCCACCCTGTCTGAGAGAACACAGCCAACCCTTTAACACTGTCTGAGAGAACACAGCCAACCCCTCCACCCTGTCTGAGGGAACACAGCCAACCCTTTAACACTGTCTGAGAGAACACAGCCAACCCCTCCACCCTGTCTGAGAGAACACAGCCAACCCTTTAACACTGTCTGAGAGAACACAGCCAACCCCTCCACCCTGTCTGAGGGAACACAGCCAACCCCTCCACCCAGTCTGAGAGAACACAGCCAACCCCTCCACCCTGTCTGAGGGAACACAGCCAACCCCTCCACCCAGTCTGAGGGAACACAGCCAACCCCTCCAACCAGTTTGAGGGAACACAGCCAACCCCTCCACCCAGTCTGAGGGAACACAGCCAACCCCTCCACCCTGTCTGAGAGAACACAGCCAACCCCTCCACCCAGTCTGAGGGAACACAGCCAACCCCTCCACCCTGTCTGAGGGAACACAGCCAACCCCTCCACCCTGTCTGAGGGAACACAGCCAACCCCTCCACCCAGTCTGAGGGAAACACAGCCAACCCCTCCACCCAGTCTGAGAGAACACAGCCAACCCCTTCACCCTGTCTGAGGGAACACAGCCAACCCCTCCACCCAGTCTGAGGGAACACAGCCAACCCCTCCACCCAGTTTGAGGGAACACAGCCAACCCCTCCACCCTGTCTGAGAGAACACAGCCAACCCCTCCACCCTGTCTGAGAGAACACAGCCAACCCCTCCACCCTGTCTGAGAGAACACAGCCAACCCCTCCACCCTGTCTGAGGGAACACAGCCAACCCCTCAACCCTGTCTGAGGGAACACAGCCAACCTCTCCACCCTGTCTGAGAGAACACAGCCAACCCTTTAACCCTGTCTGAGGGAACACAGCCAACCCCTGCACCCTGTCTGAGAGAACACAGCCAGCCATTTAACCCTGTCTGAGGGAACACAGCCAATCCCTCCACCCTGTCTGAGAGAACACAGCCAACCCCTCCACCCTGTCTGAGGGAACACAGCCAACCTCTCCACCCTGTCTGAGAGAACACAGCCAACCCCTCCACCCTGTCTGAGAGAACACAGCCAACCCTTTAACACTGTCTGAGAGAACACAGCCAACCCCTCCACCCTGTCTGAGGGAACACAGCCAACCCCTCCACCCAGTCTGAGAGAACACAGCCAACCCCTCCAACCTGTCTGAGAGAACACAGCCAACCCCTCCACCCTGTCTGAGAGAACACAGCCAACCCCTCCACCCTGTCTGAGGGAACACAGCCAACCCCTCAACCCTGTCTGAGGGAACACAGCCAACCCCTCCACCCTGTCTGAGGGAACACAGCCAACCCTTTAACCCTGTCTGAGGGAACACAGCCAACCCCTCCACCCTGTCTGAGAGAACACAGCCAACCCCTCCACCCTGTCTGAGAGAACACAGCCAACCCTTCCACCCTGTCTGAGGGAACACAGCCAACCCCTCCACCCTGTCTGAGGGAACACAGCCAACCTCTCCACCCTGTCTGAGAGAACACAGCCAACCCTTTAACCCTGTCTGAGGGAACACAGCCAACCCCTCCACCCTGTCTGAGAGAACACAGCCAACCCCTCCACCCTGTCTGAGAGAACACAGCCAACCCCTCCACCCTGTCTGAGGGAACACAGCCAACCCTTTAACCCTGTCTGAGGGAACACAGCCAACCCCTCCACCCTGTCTGAGAGAACACAGCCAACCCCTCTACCCTGTCTGAGAGAACACAGCCAACCCCTCCACCCAGTCTGAGAGAACAAAGCCAACCCCTCCACCCAGTCTGAGAGAACACAGCCAACCCCTCAACCTTGTCTGAGGGAACACAGCCAACCCCTCAACCCTGTCTGAGGGAACACAGCCAACCCCTCCACCCTGTCTGAGAGAACACAGCCAACCCCTCCACCCTGTCTGAGGGAACACAGCCAACCCCTCCACCCTGTCTGAGGGAACACAGCCAACCTCTCCACCCTGTCTGAGAGAACACAGCCAACCCTTTAACCCTGTCTGAGGGAACACAGCCAACCCCTCCACCCTGTCTGAGGGAACACAGCCAACCTCTCCACCCTGTCTGAGAGAACACAGCCAACCCTTTAACACTGTCTGAGAGAACACAGCCAACCCCTCCACCCTGTCTGAGGGAACACAGCCAGCCCCTCCACCCTGTCTGAGGGAACACAGCCAACCCCTCCACCCTGTCTGAGAGAACACAGCCAACCCTTTAACACTGTCTGAGAGAACACAGCCAACCCCTCCACCCTGTCTGAGAGAACACAGCCAACCCTTTAACACTGTCTGAGAGAACACAGCCAACCCCTCCAACCTGTCTGAGAGAACACAGCCAACCCCTCCACCCTGTCTGAGAGAACACAGCCAACCCCTCCACCCTGTCTGAGGGAACACAGCCAACCCCTCAACCCTGTCTGAGGGAACACAGCCAACCCCTCCACCCTGTCTGAGGGAACACAGCCAACCCTTTAACCCTGTCTGAGGGAACACAGCCAACCCCTCCACCCTGTCTGAGAGAACACAGCCAACCCCTCCACCCTGTCTGAGAGAACACAGCCAACCCTTCCACCCTGTCTGAGGGAACACAGCCAACCCCTCCACCCTGTCTGAGGGAACACAGCCAACCTCTCCACCCTGTCTGAGAGAACACAGCCAACCCTTTAACCCTGTCTGAGGGAACACAGCCAACCCCTCCACCCTGTCTGAGAGAACACAGCCAACCCCTCCACCCTGTCTGAGAGAACACAGCCAACCCCTCCACCCTGTCTGAGGGAACACAGCCAACCCTTTAACCCTGTCTGAGGGAACACAGCCAACCCCTCCACCCTGTCTGAGAGAACACAGCCAACCCCTCTACCCTGTCTGAGAGAACACAGCCAACCCCTCCACCCAGTCTGAGAGAACAAAGCCAACCCCTCCACCCAGTCTGAGAGAACACAGCCAACCCCTCAACCTTGTCTGAGGGAACACAGCCAACCCCTCCACCCTGTCTGAGAGAACACAGCCAACCCTTTAACACTGTCTGAGAGAACACAGCCAACCCCTCCACCCTGTCTGAGAGAACACAGCCAACCCTTTAACACTGTCTGAGAGAACACAGCCAACCCCTCCACCCTGTCTGAGGGAACACAGCCAACCCCTCCACCCAGTCTGAGAGAACATAGCCAACCCCTCCACCCTGTCTGAGGGAACACAGCCAACCCCTCCACCCAGTCTGAGGGAACACAGCCAACCCCTCCACCCTGTCTTTTAGGGAACACAGCCAACCCCTCCACCCAGTCTGAGAGAACACAGCCAACCCCTCCACCCTGTCTGAGGGAACACAGCCAACCCCTCCACCCTGTCTGAGGGAACACAGCCAACCACTCCACCCTGTCTGAGGGAACACAGCAAACCCTTTAACACTGTCTGAGAGAACACAGCCAACCCCTCCACCCTGTCTGAGGGAACACAGCCAACCCTTTAACACTGTCTGAGAGAACACAGCCAACCCCTCCACCCTGTCTGAGAGAACACAGCCAACCTCTCCACCCTGTCTGAGAGAACACAGCCAACCCCTCCACCCTGTCTGAGAGAACACAGCCAACCCTTTAACACTGTCTGAGAGAACACAGCCAACCCCTCCACCCTGTCTGAGAGAACACAGCCAACCCTTTAACACTGTCTGAGAGAACACAGCCAACCCCTCCACCCTGTCTGAGGGAACACAGCCAACCCCTCCACCCAGTCTGAGAGAACATAGCCAACCCCTCCACCCTGTCTGAGGGAACACAGCCAACCCCTCCACCCAGTCTGAGGGAACACAGCCAACCCCTCCACCCTGTCTTTTAGGGAACACAGCCAACCCCTCCACCCAGTCTGAGAGAACACAGCCAACCCCTCCACCCTGTCTGAGGGAACACAGCCAACCCCTCCACCCTGTCTGAGGGAACACAGCCAACCACTCCACCCTGTCTGAGGGAACACAGCAAACCCTTTAACACTGTCTGAGAGAACACAGCCAACCCCTCCACCCTGTCTGAGGGAACACAGCCAACCCTTTAACACTGTCTGAGAGAACACAGCCAACCCCTCCACCCTGTCTGAGAGAACACAGCCAACCTCTCCACCCTGTCTGAGAGAACACAGCCAACCCCTCCACCCTGTCTGAGGGAACACAGCCAACCCCTCAACCCTGTCTGAGGGAACACAGCCAACCCCTCCACCCTGTCTGAGAGAACACAGCCAACCCCTCCACCCAGTCTGAGAGAACAATGCCAACCCCTCCACCCAGTCTGAGAGAACACAGCCAACCCCTCCACCCTGTCTGAGAGAACACAGCCAACCCTTTAACACTGTCTGAGAGAACACAGCCAACCCCTCCACCCTGTCTGAGAGAACACAGCCAACCCTTTAACACTGTCTGAGAGAACACAGCCAACCCCTCCACCCTGTCTGAGGGAACACAGCCAACCCCTCCACCCAGTCTGAGAGAACATAGCCAACCCCTCCACCCTGTCTGAGGGAACACAGCCAACCCCTCCACCCAGTCTGAGGGAACACAGCCAACCCCTCCACCCTGTCTTTTAGGGAACACAGCCAACCCCTCCACCCAGTCTGAGAGAACACAGCCAACCCCTCCACCCTGTCTGAGGGAACACAGCCAACCCCTCCACCCTGTCTGAGGGAACACAGCCAACCACTCCACCCTGTCTGAGGGAACACAGCAAACCCTTTAACACTGTCTGAGAGAACACAGCCAACCCCTCCACCCTGTCTGAGGGAACACAGCCAACCCTTTAACACTGTCTGAGAGAACACAGCCAACCCCTCCACCCTGTCTGAGAGAACACAGCCAACCTCTCCACCCTGTCTGAGAGAACACAGCCAACCCCTCCACCCTGTCTGAGGGAACACAGCCAACCCCTCAACCCTGTCTGAGGGAACACAGCCAACCCCTCCACCCTGTCTGAGAGAACACAGCCAACCCCTCCACCCAGTCTGAGAGAACAATGCCAACCCCTCCACCCAGTCTGAGAGAACACAGCCAACCCCTCAACCCTGTCTGAGGGAACACAGCCAACCCCTCAACCCTGTCTGAGGGAACACAGCCAACCCCTCCACCCTGTCTGAGAGAACACAGCCAACCCCTCCACCCTGTCTGAGGGAACACAGCCAACCCCTCCACCCTGTCTGAGGGAACACAGCCAACCTCTCCACCCTGTCTGAGAGAACACAGCCAACCCTTTAACCCTGTCTGAGGGAACACAGCCAACCCCTCCACCCTGTCTGAGAGAACACAGCCAGCCCTTTAACCCTGTCTGAGGGAACACAGCCAACCCCTCCACCCAGTCTGAGAGAACACAGCCAACCCCTCCACCCTGTCTGAGGGAACACAGCCAACCCCTCCACCCAGTCTGAGGGAACACAGCCAACCCCTCCACCCTGTCTGAGGGAACACAGCCAACCCCTCCACCCTGTCTGAGGGAACACAGCAAACCCTTTAACACTGTCTGAGAGAACACAGCCAACCCCTCCACCCTGTCTGAGGGAACACAGCCAACCCTTTAACACTGTCTGAGAGAACACAGCCAACCCCTCCAACCTGTCTGAGAGAACACAGCCAACCCCTCCACCCTGTCTGAGAGAACACAGCCAACCCCTCCACCCTGTCTGAGGGAACACAGCCAACCCCTCAACCCTGTCTGAGGGAACACAGCCAACCCCTCCACCCTGTCTGAGGGAACACAGCCAACCCTTTAACCCTGTCTGAGGGAACACAGCCAACCCCTCCACCCTGTCTGAGAGAACACAGCCAACCCCTCCACCCTGTCTGAGAGAACACAGCCAACCCCTCCACCCAGTCTGAGAGAACAATGCCAACCCCTCCACCCAGTCTGAGAGAACACAGCCAACCCCTCAACCCTGTCTGAGGGAACACAGCCAACCCCTCAACCCTGTCTGAGGGAACACAGCCAACCCCTCCACCCTGTCTGAGAGAACACAGCCAACCCTTCCACCCTGTCTGAGGGAACACAGCCAACCCCTCCACCCTGTCTGAGGGAACACAGCCAACCTCTCCACCCTGTCTGAGAGAACACAGCCAACCCTTTAACCCTGTCTGAGGGAACACAGCCAACCCCTCCACCCTGTCTGAGAGAACAGAGCCAACCCCTCCACCCTGTCTGAGAGAACACAGCCAACCCCTCCACCCTGTCTTAGGGAACACAGCCAACCCTTTAACCCTGTCTGAGGGAACACAGCCAACCCCTCCACCCTGTCTGAGAGAACACAGCCAACCCCTCTACCCTGTCTGAGAGAACACAGCCAACCCCTCCACCCAGTCTGAGAGAACAAAGCCAACCCCTCCACCCAGTCTGAGAGAACACAGCCAACCCCTCAACCTTGTCTGAGGGAACACAGCCAACCCCTCAACCCTGTCTGAGGGAACACAGCCAACCCCTCCACCCTGTCTGAGAGAACACAGCCAACCCCTCCACCCTGTCTGAGGGAACACAGCCAACCCCTCCACCCTGTCTGAGGGAACACAGCCAACCTCTCCACCCTGTCTGAGAGAACACAGCCAACCCTTTAACCCTGTCTGAGGGAACACAGCCAACCCCTCCACCCTGTCTGAGGGAACACAGCCAACCTCTCCACCCTGTCTGAGAGAACACAGCCAACCCCTCCACCCTGTCTGAGGGAACACAGCCAGCCCCTCCACCCTGTCTGAGGGAACACAGCCAACCCCTCCACCCAGTCTGAGAGAACATAGCCAACCCCTCCACCCTGTCTGAGGGAACACAGCCAACCCCTCCACCCAGTCTGAGGGAACACAGCCAACCCCTCCACCCTGTCTTTTAGGGAACACAGCCAACCCCTCCACCCAGTCTGAGAGAACACAGCCAACCCCTCCACCCTGTCTGAGGGAACACAGCCAACCCCTCCACCCTGTCTGAGGGAACACAGCCAACCACTCCACCCTGTCTGAGGGAACACAGCAAACCCTTTAACACTGTCTGAGAGAACACAGCCAACCCCTCCACCCTGTCTGAGGGAACACAGCCAACCCTTTAACACTGTCTGAGAGAACACAGCCAACCCCTCCACCCTGTCTGAGAGAACACAGCCAACCTCTCCACCCTGTCTGAGAGAACACAGCCAACCCCTCCACCCTGTCTGAGGGAACACAGCCAACCCCTCAACCCTGTCTGAGGGAACACAGCCAACCCCTCCACCCTGTCTGAGAGAACACAGCCAACCCCTCCACCCAGTCTGAGAGAACAATGCCAACCCCTCCACCCAGTCTGAGAGAACACAGCCAACCCCTCCACCCTGTCTGAGGGAACACAGCCAACCCCTCCACCCTGTCTGAGAGAACACAGCCAACCCTTTAACACTGTCTGAGAGAACACAGCCAACCCCTCCACCCTGTCTGAGAGAACACAGCCAACCCTTTAACACTGTCTGAGAGAACACAGCCAACCCCTCCACCCTGTCTGAGGGAACACAGCCAACCCCTCCACCCAGTCTGAGAGAACATAGCCAACCCCTCCACCCTGTCTGAGGGAACACAGCCAACCCCTCCACCCAGTCTGAGGGAACACAGCCAACCCCTCCACCCTGTCTTTTAGGGAACACAGCCAACCCCTCCACCCAGTCTGAGAGAACACAGCCAACCCCTCCACCCTGTCTGAGGGAACACAGCCAACCCCTCCACCCTGTCTGAGGGAACACAGCCAACCACTCCACCCTGTCTGAGGGAACACAGCAAACCCTTTAACACTGTCTGAGAGAACACAGCCAACCCCTCCACCCTGTCTGAGGGAACACAGCCAACCCTTTAACACTGTCTGAGAGAACACAGCCAACCCCTCCACCCTGTCTGAGAGAACACAGCCAACCTCTCCACCCTGTCTGAGAGAACACAGCCAACCCCTCCACCCTGTCTGAGGGAACACAGCCAACCCCTCAACCCTGTCTGAGGGAACACAGCCAACCCCTCCACCCTGTCTGAGAGAACACAGCCAACCCCTCCACCCAGTCTGAGAGAACAATGCCAACCCCTCCACCCAGTCTGAGAGAACACAGCCAACCCCTCAACCCTGTCTGAGGGAACACAGCCAACCCCTCAACCCTGTCTGAGGGAACACAGCCAACCTCTCCACCCTGTCTGAGAGAACACAGCCAACCCTTTAACCCTGTCTGAGGGAACACAGCCAACCCCTCCACCCTGTCTGAGAGAACACAGCCAGTCCTTTAACCCTGTCTGAGGGAACACAGCCAATCCCTCCACCCTGTCTGAGAGAACACAGCCAACCCCTCCACCCTGTCTGAGGGAACACAGCCAACATCTCCACCCTGTCTAAGAGAACACAGCCAACCCCTCCACCCTGTCTGAGGGAACACAGCCAGCCCCTCCACCCTGTCTGAGGGAACACAGCCAACCCCTCCACCCTGTCTGAGAGAACACAGCCAACCCTTTAACACTGTCTGAGAGAACACAGCCAACCCCTCCACCCTGTCTGAGGGAACACAGCCAACCCTTTAACACTGTCTGAGAGAACACAGCCAACCCCTCCACCCTGTCTGAGAGAACACAGCCAACCCTTTAACACTGTCTGAGAGAACACAGCCAACCCCTCTACCCTGTCTGAGGGAACACAGCCAACCCCTCCACCCTGTCTGAGGGAACACAGCCAACCCCTCCACCCTGTCTGAGGGAACACAGCCAACCCCTCCACCCTGTCTGAGAGAACACAGCCAACCCCTCAACCCTGTCTGAGGGAACACAGCCAACCCCTCTACACTGTCTGAGGGAACACAGCCAACCCCTCAACCCTGTCTGAGGGAACACAGCCAACCCCTCCACCCAGTCTGAGGGAACACAGCCAACCCCTCCATCCTGTCTGAGAGAACACAGCCAACCCCTCCACCCTGTCTGAGGGAACACAGCCAACCCCTCCACCATGTCTGAGGGAACACAGCCAACCCCTCCACACTGTCTGAGAGAACACAGCCAACCCCTCAACCCTGTCTGAGGGAACACAGCCAACCCCTACCCTGTCTGAGGGAACACAACCAACCCATTAACCCTGTCCGAGGGAACACAGCCAACCCCTCAACCCTGTCTGTCTGAGGGAACACAGCCAAACCCTCAACCCTGTCTGTCTGAGGGAACACAGCCAACCCCTCCACCCTGTCTGAGAGAACACAGCCAACCCCTCAACCCTGTCTGTCTGAGAGAACAAAGCCAACCCTTTAACCCTGTCTGAGAGAAACAAGCCAACCCCTCCACCCTGTCTGAGGGAACACAGCCAACCCCTCTACCCTGTCTGAGGGAACACAGCCAACCCCTCCACCCTGTCTGAGGGAACACAGCCAACCCCTCCACCCTGTCTGAGGGAACACAGCCAACCCCTCCACCCTGTCTGAGGGAACACAGCCAAACCCTCCACCCTGTCTGAGGGAACACAGCCTACCCTTTAACCCTGTCTGAGGGAACACAGCCAACCTCTCCACCCTGTCTGAGAGAACACAGCCAACCCTTTAACCCTGTCTGAGGGAACACAGCCAACCCTTTAACCCTGGCTGGGGGAACACAGCCAACCCCTCCACCCTGTCTGAGAGAACACAGCCAACCCCTCCACCCAGTCTGAGGGAACACAGCCAACCCCTCCACACTGTCTGAGAGAACACAGCCAACCCCTCCACCCTGTCTGAGAGAACACAGCCAACCCCTCCACCCTGTCTGAGGGAACACAGCCAACCCCTCCACCCTGTCTGAGGGAACACAGCCAACCCCTCAACCCTGTCTGAGAGAACACAGCCAACCCTTTAACCCAGTCTGAGGGAACACAGCCAACCCCTCTACCCTGTCTGAGGGAACACAGCCAACCCCTCCACCCAGTCTGAGGGAACACAGCCAACCCCTCGACGTTACCTGCCTGCATTCACCACCACGAATATCTGGAAGTCAAGTTCACCTCAGAGTCTTCAGGATCTCCAGACCGTGTCTTCAGGCTCCATTAATCAATCAATCAATCAATCAATCAATCAAACAATCAATCAATCAATCAGTCACATTCATTTATAAAGCCCGTTTTACATCATCAGTTGTCACAAAGTGCTTATACGGAAACCCAGCCCAAAACCCCAAACAGCAAGCAATGCAGACGGACAGTTGTAGCACGGTGGTTAGGAAAAACTCCCTCGAAATGCAGGAACCTCGGATGAAACCTAGAGAGGAACCAGGCGCTGACGGGTGGCCAGTCCTCTTCTGGCTGTGCCGGGAGGAGATTAGAAACCGAGAGAGGAACCAGGCTCTGAGGGGTGACCAGTCCTCTTCTGGCTGTGCCGGGAGGAGATTAGAAACCGAGAGAGGAACCAGGCTCTGAGGGGTGGCCAGTCCTCTTCTGGCTGTGCCGGGGGGAGATTAGAAACCTAGAGAGGAACCAGGCGCTGAGGGGTGGCCAGTCCTCTTCTGGCTGTACCGGGAGGAGATTAGAAACCTAGAGAGGAACCAGGCTCTGAGGGGTGACCAGTCCTCTTCTGGCTGTGCCGGGAGGAGATTAGAAACTGAGAGAGGAACCAGGCTCTGAGGGGTGGCCAGTCCTCTTCTGGCTGTGCCGGGAGGAGATTAGAGACCGAGAGAGGAACCAGGCGCTGAGGTGTGGCCAGTCCTCTTCTGGCTGTGCCGGGAGGAGATTAAAAACCGAGAGAGGAACCAGGCTCTGAGGGGTGACCAGTCCTCTTCTGGCTGTGCCGGGAGGAGATTAGAAACCTAGAGAGGAACCAGGCTCTGAGGGGTGGCCAGTCCTCTTCTGGCTGTGCGGGGAGGAGATTAGAAACCTAGAGAGGAACCAGGCGCTGAGGGTTGACCAGTCCTCTTCTGGCTGTGCCGAGAGGAGATTAGAAACCTAGAGAGGAACCAGGCTCTGAGGGGTGACCAGTCCTCTTCTGGCTGTACCGGGAGGAGATTAGAAACCTAGAGAGGAACCAGGCGCTGACGGATGGCCAGTCCTCTTCTGGCTGTACTGGGAGGAGATTAGAAACCTAGAGAGGAACCAGGCTCTGAGGGGTGGCCAGTCCTCTTCTGGCTGTGCCGGGAGGAGATTAGAAACCTAGAGAGGAACCAGGCGCTGACGGATGGCCAGTCCTCTTCTGGCTGTGCCGGGAGGACATTAGAAACCTAGAGAGGAACCAGGATCTGAGGGGTGGCCAGTCCTCTTCTGGCTGTGCCGGGAGGAGATTAGAAACCTAGAGAGGAACAAGGCGCTGACGGGTGGCAAGTCCTCTTCTGGCTGTGCCGGGAGGAGATTAGAAACCTAGATAGGAACCAGGCTCTGAGGGGTGGCCAGTCCTCTTCTGGCTGTGCCGGGAGGAGATTAGAAACCGAGAGAGGAACCAGGCTCTGAGGGGTGACCAGTCCTCTTCTGGCTGTGCCGGGAGGAGATTAGAAACCGAGAGAGGAACCAGGCTCTGAGGGGTGGCCAGTCCTCTTCTGGCTGTGCCGGGAGGAGATTAGAAACCTAGAGAGGAACCAGGCTCTGAGGGGTGGCCAGTCCTCTTCTGGCTGTGCCGGGAGGAGATTAGAAAGCTAGAGAGGAACCAGGCGCTGACGGATGGCCAGTCCTCTTCTGGCTGTGCCGGGAGGAGATTAGAAACCGAGAGAGGAACCAGGCGCTGAGGGGTGGCCAGTCCTCTTCTGGCTGTGCCGGGAGGAGATTAGAAACCGGGAGAGGAACCAGGCTCTGAGGGGTGGCCAGTCCTCTTCTGGCTGTGTCGGGAGGAGATTTGAAACCTAGAGAGGAACCAGGCGCTGACGGGTGGCCAGTCCTCTTCTGGCTGTGCCGGGAGGAGATTAGATACCTAGATAGGAACCAGGCTCTGAGGGGTGGCCAGTCCTCTTCTGGCTGTGCCGGGAGGAGATTAGAAACCGAGAGAGGAACCAGGCTCTGAGGGGTGGCCAGTCCTCTTCTGGCTGTGCCGGGAGGAGATTAGAAACCGAGAGAGGAACCAGGCGCTGAGGGGTGGCCAGTCCTCTTCTGGCTGTGCCGGGAGGAGATTAGAAACCGAGAGAGGAACCAGGCTCTGAGGGGTGGCCAGTCCTCTTCTGGCTGTGCCGGGAGGAGATTAGAAACCTAGAGAGGAACCAGGCGCCGAGGGGTGGCCAGTCCTCTTCTGGCTGTGCCGGGAGGAGATTAGAAACCTAGAGAGGAACCAGGCGCTGAGGGGTGGCCAGTCCTCTTCTGGCTGTGCCGGGAGGAGATTAGAAACCTAGAGAGGAACCAGGCTCTGAGGGGTGGCCAGTCCTCTTCTGGCTGTGCCGGGAGGAGATTAGAAAGCTAGAGAGGAACCAGGCGCTGAGGGGTGGCCAGTCCTCTTCTGGCTGTACCAGGAGGAGATTAGATACCTAGAGAGGAACCAGGCTCTGAGGGGTGACCAGTCCTCTTCTGGCTGTGCCGGGAGGAGATTAGAACCTGAGAGAGGAACCAGGCTCTGAGGGGTGGCCAGTCCTCTTCTGGCTGTGCCGGGAGGAGATTAGAAACCGAGAGAGGAACCAGTCTCTGAGGGGTGACCAGTCCTCTTCTGGCTGTGCCGGGAGGAGATTAGAAACCTAGATAGGAACCAGGCTCTGAGGGGTGGCCAGTCCTCTTCTGGCTGTGCCGGGAGGAGATTAGAAACCGAGAGAGGAACCAGGCTCTGAGGGGTGACCAGTCCTCTTCTGGCTGTGCCGGGAGGAGATTAGAAACCGAGAGAGGAACCAGGCTCTGAGGGGTGGCCAGTCCTCTTCTGGCTGTGCCGGGAGGAGATTAGAAACCTAGAGAGCAACCAGGCTCTGAGGGGTGGCCAGTCCTCTTCTGGCTGTGCCGGGAGGAGATTAGAAAGCTAGAGAGGAACCAGGCGCTGACGGATGGCCAGTCCTCTTCTGGCTGTGCCGGGAGGAGATTAGAAACCGAGAGAGGAACCAGGCGCTGAGGGGTGGCCAGTCCTCTTCTGGCTGTGCCGGGAGGAGATTAGAAACCGGGAGAGGAACCAGGCTCTGAGGGGTGGACAGTCCTCTTCTGGCTGTGTCGGGAGGAGATTAGAAACCTAGAGAGGAACCAGGCTCTGAGGGGTGGCCAGTCCTCTTCTGGCTGTGCCGGGAGGAGATTAGAAACCTAGAGAGGAACCAGGCTCTGAGGGGTGGCCAGTCCTCTTCTGGCTGTGCCGGGAGGAGATTAGAAAGCTAGAGAGGAACCAGGCGCTGACGGATGGCCAGTCCTCTTCTGGCTGTGCCGGGAGGAGATTAGAAACCGAGAGAGGAACCAGGCGCTGAGGGGTGGCCAGTCCTCTTCTGGCTGTGCCGGGAGGAGATTAGAAACCGGGAGAGGAACCAGGCTCTGAGGGGTGGCCAGTCCTCTTCTGGCTGTGTCGGGAGGAGATTTGAAACCTAGAGAGGAACCAGGCGCTGACGGGTGGCCAGTCCTCTTCTGGCTGTGCCGGGAGGAGATTAGATACCTAGATAGGAACCAGGCTCTGAGGGGTGGCCAGTCCTCTTCTGGCTGTGCCGGGAGGAGATTAGAAACCGAGAGAGGAACCAGGCTCTGAGGGGTGGCCAGTCCTCTTCTGGCTGTGCCGGGAGGAGATTAGAAACCGAGAGAGGAACCAGGCGCTGAGGGGTGGCCAGTCCTCTTCTGGCTGTGCCGGGAGGAGATTAGAAACCTAGAGAGGAACCAGGCGCTGAGGGGTGGCCAGTCCTCTTCTGGCTGTGCCGGGAGGAGATTAGAAACCTAGAGAGGAACCAGGCTCTGAGGGGTGGCCAGTCCTCTTCTGGCTGTGCCGGGAGGAGATTAGAAACCGAGAGAGGAACCAGGCGCTGAGGGGTGGCCAGTCTTCTTCTGGCTGTGCCGGGAGGAGATTAGAAAGCTAGAGAGGAACCAGGCGCTGAGGGGTGGCCAGTCCTCTTCTGGCTGTACCAGGAGGAGATTAGATACCTAGAGAGGAACCAGGCTCTGAGGGGTGACCAGTCCTCTTCTGGCTGTGCCGGGAGGAGATTAGAACCTGAGAGAGGAACCAGGCTCTGAGGGGTGGCCAGTCCTCTTCTGGCTGTGCCGGGAGGAGATTAGAAACCTAGATAGGAACCAGGCTCTGAGGGGTGGCCAGTCCTCTTCTGGCTGTGCCGGGAGGAGATTAGAAACCGAGAGAGGAACCAGGCTCTGAGGGGTGACCAGTCCTCTTCTGGCTGTGCCGGGAGGAGATTAGAAACCGAGAGAGGAACCAGGCTCTGAGGGGTGGCCAGTCCTCTTCTGGCTGTGCCGGGAGGAGATTAGAAACCTAGAGAGGAACCAGGCTCTGAGGGGTGGCCAGTCCTCTTCTGGCTGTGCCGGGAGGAGATTAGAAAGCTAGAGAGGAACCAGGCGCTGACGGATGGCCAGTCCTCTTCTGGCTGTGCCGGGAGGAGATTAGAAACCGAGAGAGGAACCAGGCGCTGAGGGGTGGCCAGTCCTCTTCTGGCTGTGCCGGGAGGAGATTAGAAACCGGGAGAGGAACCAGGCTCTGAGGGGTGGCCAGTCCTCTTCTGGCTGTGTCGGGAGGAGATTTGAAACCTAGAGAGGAACCAGGCGCTGACGGGTGGCCAGTCCTCTTCTGGCTGTGCCGGGAGGAGATTAGATACCTAGATAGGAACCAGGCTCTGAGGGGTGGCCAGTCCTCTTCTGGCTGTGCCGGGAGGAGATTAGAAACCGAGAGAGGAACCAGGCTCTGAGGGGTGGCCAGTCCTCTTCTGGCTGTGCCGGGAGGAGATTAGAAACCGAGAGAGGAACCAGGCGCTGAGGGGTGGCCAGTCCTCTTCTGGCTGTGCCGGGAGGAGATTAGAAACCGAGAGAGGAACCAGGCTCTGAGGGGTGGCCAGTCCTCTTCTGGCTGTGCCGGGAGGAGATTAGAAACCTAGAGAGGAACCAGGCGCCGAGGGGTGGCCAGTCCTCTTCTGGCTGTGCCGGGAGGAGATTAGAAACCTAGAGAGGAACCAGGCGCTGAGGGGTGGCCAGTCCTCTTCTGGCTGTGCCGGGAGGAGATTAGAAACCTAGAGAGGAACCAGGCTCTGAGGGGTGGCCAGTCCTCTTCTGGCTGTGCCGGGAGGAGATTAGAAAGCTAGAGAGGAACCAGGCGCTGAGGGGTGGCCAGTCCTCTTCTGGCTGTACCAGGAGGAGATTAGATACCTAGAGAGGAACCAGGCTCTGAGGGGTGACCAGTCCTCTTCTGGCTGTGCCGGGAGGAGATTAGAACCTGAGAGAGGAACCAGGCTCTGAGGGGTGGCCAGTCCTCTTCTGGCTGTGCCGGGAGGAGATTAGAAACCGAGAGAGGAACCAGTCTCTGAGGGGTGACCAGTCCTCTTCTGGCTGTGCCGGGAGGAGATTAGAAACCTAGATAGGAACCAGGCTCTGAGGGGTGGCCAGTCCTCTTCTGGCTGTGCCGGGAGGAGATTAGAAACCGAGAGAGGAACCAGGCTCTGAGGGGTGACCAGTCCTCTTCTGGCTGTGCCGGGAGGAGATTAGAAACCGAGAGAGGAACCAGGCTCTGAGGGGTGGCCAGTCCTCTTCTGGCTGTGCCGGGAGGAGATTAGAAACCTAGAGAGCAACCAGGCTCTGAGGGGTGGCCAGTCCTCTTCTGGCTGTGCCGGGAGGAGATTAGAAAGCTAGAGAGGAACCAGGCGCTGACGGATGGCCAGTCCTCTTCTGGCTGTGCCGGGAGGAGATTAGAAACCGAGAGAGGAACCAGGCGCTGAGGGGTGGCCAGTCCTCTTCTGGCTGTGCCGGGAGGAGATTAGAAACCGGGAGAGGAACCAGGCTCTGAGGGGTGGACAGTCCTCTTCTGGCTGTGTCGGGAGGAGATTAGAAACCTAGAGAGGAACCAGGCTCTGAGGGGTGGCCAGTCCTCTTCTGGCTGTGCCGGGAGGAGATTAGAAACCTAGAGAGGAACCAGGCTCTGAGGGGTGGCCAGTCCTCTTCTGGCTGTGCCGGGAGGAGATTAGAAAGCTAGAGAGGAACCAGGCGCTGACGGATGGCCAGTCCTCTTCTGGCTGTGCCGGGAGGAGATTAGAAACCGAGAGAGGAACCAGGCGCTGAGGGGTGGCCAGTCCTCTTCTGGCTGTGCCGGGAGGAGATTAGAAACCGGGAGAGGAACCAGGCTCTGAGGGGTGGCCAGTCCTCTTCTGGCTGTGTCGGGAGGAGATTTGAAACCTAGAGAGGAACCAGGCGCTGACGGGTGGCCAGTCCTCTTCTGGCTGTGCCGGGAGGAGATTAGATACCTAGATAGGAACCAGGCTCTGAGGGGTGGCCAGTCCTCTTCTGGCTGTGCCGGGAGGAGATTAGAAACCGAGAGAGGAACCAGGCTCTGAGGGGTGGCCAGTCCTCTTCTGGCTGTGCCGGGAGGAGATTAGAAACCGAGAGAGGAACCAGGCGCTGAGGGGTGGCCAGTCCTCTTCTGGCTGTGCCGGGAGGAGATTAGAAACCTAGAGAGGAACCAGGCGCTGAGGGGTGGCCAGTCCTCTTCTGGCTGTGCCGGGAGGAGATTAGAAACCTAGAGAGGAACCAGGCTCTGAGGGGTGGCCAGTCCTCTTCTGGCTGTGCCGGGAGGAGATTAGAAACCGAGAGAGGAACCAGGCGCTGAGGGGTGGCCAGTCTTCTTCTGGCTGTGCCGGGAGGAGATTAGAAAGCTAGAGAGGAACCAGGCGCTGAGGGGTGGCCAGTCCTCTTCTGGCTGTACCAGGAGGAGATTAGATACCTAGAGAGGAACCAGGCTCTGAGGGGTGACCAGTCCTCTTCTGGCTGTGCCGGGAGGAGATTAGAACCTGAGAGAGGAACCAGGCTCTGAGGGGTGGCCAGTCCTCTTCTGGCTGTGCCGGGAGGAGATTAGAAACCGAGAGAGGAACCAGTCTCTGAGGGGTGACCAGTCCTCTTCTGGCTGTGCCGGGAGGAGATTAGAAACCTAGATAGGAACCAGGCTCTGAGGGGTGGCCAGTCCTCTTCTGGCTGTGCCGGGAGGAGATTAGAAACCGAGAGAGGAACCAGGCTCTGAGGGGTGACCAGTCCTCTTCTGGCTGTGCCGGGAGGAGATTAGAAACCGAGAGAGGAACCAGGCTCTGAGGGGTGGCCAGTCCTCTTCTGGCTGTGCCGGGAGGAGATTAGAAACCTAGAGAGCAACCAGGCTCTGAGGGGTGGCCAGTCCTCTTCTGGCTGTGCCGGGAGGAGATTAGAAAGCTAGAGAGGAACCAGGCGCTGACGGATGGCCAGTCCTCTTCTGGCTGTGCCGGGAGGAGATTAGAAACCGAGAGAGGAACCAGGCGCTGAGGGGTGGCCAGTCCTCTTCTGGCTGTGCCGGGAGGAGATTAGAAACCGGGAGAGGAACCAGGCTCTGAGGGGTGGACAGTCCTCTTCTGGCTGTGTCGGGAGGAGATTAGAAACCTAGAGAGGAACCAGGCGCTGACGGGTGGCCAGTCCTCTTCTGGCTGTGCCGGGAGGAGATTAGATACCTAGATAGGAACCAGGCTCTGAGGGGTTGCCAGTCCTCTTCTGGCTGTGCCGGGAGGAGATTAGAAACCGAGAGAGGAACCAGGCTCTGAGGGGTGGCCAGTCCTCTTCTGGCTGTGCCGGGAGGAGATTAGAAACCGAGAGAGGAACCAGGAGCTGAGGGGTGGCCAGTCCTCTTCTGGCTGTGCCGGGAGGAGATTAGAAACCGAGAGAGGAACCAGGCTCTGAGGGGTGGCCAGTCCTCTTCTGGCTTTGCCGGGAGGAGATTAGAAACCGAGAGAGGAACCAGGCTCTGAGGGGTGGCCAGTCCTCTTCTGGCTGTGCCGGGAGGAGATTAGAAACCTAGAGAGGAACCAGGCGCCGAGGGGTGGCCAGTCCTCTTCTGGCTGTGCCGGGAGGAGATTAGAAACCTAGAGAGGAACCAGGCGCTGAGGGGTGGCCAGTCCTCTTCTGGCTGTGCCGGGAGGAGATTAGAAACCTAGAGAGGAACCAGGCTCTGAGGGGTGGCCAGTCCTCTTCTGGCTGTGCCGGGAGGAGATTAGAAACCGAGAGAGGAACCAGGCGCTGAGGGGTGGCCAGTCCTCTTCTGGCTGTGCCGGGAGGAGATTAGAAAGCTAGAGAGGAACCAGGCGCTGAGGGGTGGCCAGTCCTCTTCTGGCTGTACCAGGAGGAGATTAGATACCTAGAGAGGAACCAGGCTCTGAGGGGTGACCAGTCCTTTTCTGGCTGTGCCGGGAGGAGATTAGAACCTGAGAGAGGAACCAGGCTCTGAGGGGTGACCAGTCCTCTTCTGGCTGTGCCGGGAGGAGATTAGAAACCTAGAGAGGAACCAGGCTCTGAGGGGTGGCCAGTCCTCTTCTGGCTGTGCCGGGAGGAGATTAGAAACCTAGAGAGGAACCAGGCGCTGAGGGGTGGCCAGTCCTCTTCTGGCTGTACCAGGAGGAGATTAGAAACATAGAGAGGAACCAGGCTCTGAGGGGTGACCAGTCCTCTTCTGGCTGTGCCGGGAGGAGATTAGAAACTGAGAGAGGAACCAGGCTCTGAGGGGTGGCCAGTCCTCTTCTGGCTGTGCCGGGAGGAGATTAGAAACCGAGAGAGGAACCAGGCTCTGAGGGGTGGCCAGTCCTCTTCTGGCTGTGCCGGGAGGAGATTAGAAACCGAGAGAGGAACCAGGTGCTGAGGGGTGGCCAGTCCTCTTCTGGCTGTGCCGGGAGGAGATTAGAAACCGAGAGAGGAACCAGGCTCTGAGGGGTGACCAGTCCTCTTCTGGCTGTGCCGGGAGGAGATTAGAAACCTAGAGAGGAACCAGGCTCTGAGGGGTGGCCAGTCCTCTTCTGGCTGTGCCGGGAGGAGATTAGAAACCTAGAGAGGAACCAGGCGCTGAGGGGTGGCCAGTCCTCTTCTGGCTGTACCAGGAGGAGATTAGAAACATAGAGAGGAACCAGGCTCTGAGGGGTGGCCAGTCCTCTTCTGGCTATGCCGGGAGGAGATTAGAAACCGAGAGAGGAACCAGGCTCTGAGGGGTGGCCAGTCCTCTTCTGGCTGTGCCGGGAGGAGATTAGAAACCGAGAGAGGAACCAGGCTCTGATTGGTGGCCAGTCCTCTTCTGGCTATGCCGGGAGGAGATTAGAAACCGAGAGAGGAACCAGGCTCTGAGGGGTGGCCAGTCCTCTTCTGGCTGTGCCGGGAGGAGATTAGAAACCGAGAGAGGAACCAGGCTCTGAGGGGTGGCCAGTCCTCTTCTGGCTATGCCGGGAGGAGATTAGAAACCGAGAGAGGAACCAGGCTCTGAGGGGTGGCCAGTCCTCTTCTGGCTGTGCCGGGAGGAGATTATTAGAGATGGTGAAACATTCATAGAAGACCAGCCGGGTCAAATGTGGTTGTAGAGGTCTCGTGGTCCCGTTAGTCTCAGTTGGTAGAGCATAGTAATTACAATGCCAGGGTTGTTGGTGCGATTCCCACGGGGGACGAGTACTTATGAAAATGGATACACTCACAACTGTAAGTTACTCTGGATAAGAACGTCTGCTAAGGGGACGGGGTCTCCAACAGAAACAGCATGAGTGGAGGAGGGGACGGGGTCTCCAACAGAAACAGCATGAGTGGAGGAGGGGACGGGGTCTCCAACAGAAACAGCATGAGTGGAGGAGGGGAGGGGGTCTCCAACAGAAACAGCATGAGTGGGGGAGGGGACGGGGTCTCCAACAGAAACAGCATGAGTGGAGGAGGGGAGGGAGTCTCCAACAGAAACAGCATGAATGGGGGAGGGGAGGGGGTCTCCAAAAGAAACAGCATGAGTGGGGGAGGGGGGGGTCTCCAACAGAAACAGCATGAGTGGGGGAGGGGAGGGGGTCTCCAACAGAAACAGCATGAGTGGGGGAGGGGAGGGGGTCTCCAACAGAAACAGCATGAGTGGGGGAGGGGAGGGGGTCTCCAACAGAAACAGCATGAGTGGGGGAGGGGAGGGGGTCTCCAACAGAAACAGCATGAGTGGAGGAGGGGAGGGGGTCTCCAACAGAAACAGCATGAGTGGAGGAGGGGACGGGAGGGGAGGGGAGGGGGTCTCCAACAGAAACAGCATGAGTGGAGGAGGGGAGGGGGTCTCCAACAGAAACAGCATGAGTGGAGGAGGGGAGGGGGTCTCCAACAGAAACAGCATGAGTGGGAGAGGGGAGGGGGTCTCCAACAGAAACAGCATGAATGGGGGAGGGGGTCTCCAACAGAAACAGCATGAATGGGGGAGGGGAGGGGGTCTCCAAAAGAAACAGCATGAGTGGAGGAGGGGAGGGGGTCTCCAACAGAAACAGCATGAGTGGGGGAGGGGAGGGGGTCTCCAACAGAAACAGCATGAGTGGGGGAGGGGGGGGGGTCTCTAACAGAAACACCATGAGTGGGGGAGGGGGGGGTCTCCAACAGAAACAGCATGAGTGGGGGAGGGGAGGGGGTCTCCAACAGAAACAGCATGAGTGGGGGAGGGGAGGGGGTCTCCAACAGAAACAGCATGAGTGGGGGAGGGGAGGGGAGGGGGTCTCCAACAGAAACAGCATGAATGGAGGAGGGGGAGGGGGTCTCCAACAGAAACAGCATGAGTGGGGGAGGGGAGGGGGTCTCCAACAGAAACAGCATGAGTGGGGGAGGGGAGGGGAGGGGGTCTCCAACAGAAACAGCATGAGTGGAGGAGGGGAGGGGGTCTCCAACAGAAACAGCATGAGTGGGGGAGGGGAGGGGGTCTCCAACAGAAACAGCATGAGTGGGGGAGGGGAGGGGGTCTCCAACAGAAAGAGCATGAGTGGGGGAGGGGAGGGGGTCTCCAACAGAAACAACATGAGTGGGGGAGGGGAGGGGGGGAGGGGGTCTCCAACAGAAACAGCATGAGTGGGGGAGGGGAGGGGGTCTCCAACAGAAACAGCATGAGTGGGGGAGGGGAGGGGGTCTCCAACAGAAACAGCATGAGTGGGGGAGGGGAGGGTTCTCCAACAGAAACAGCATGAGTGGAGGAGGGGAGGGGGGGAGGGGGGTCTCCAACAGAAACAGCTTGAGTGGGGGAGGGGAGGGGGTCTCCAACAGAAACAGCATGAGTGGGGGAGGGGAGGGGGGGAGGGGGTCTCCAACAGAAACAGCATGAGTGGGGGAGGGGAGGGGGGGAGGGGGTCTCCAACAGAAACAGCTTGAGTGGGGGAGGGGAGGGGAGGGGGTCTCCAACAGAAACAGCATGAATGGGGGAGGGGAGGGGGTCTCCAACAGAAACAGCATGAATGGGGGAGGGGAGGGGGTCTCCAACAGAAACAGCATGAATGGGGGAGGGGAGGGGAGGGGGTCTCCAACAGAAACAGCATGAGTGGAGGAGGGGAGGGGGTCTCCAACAGAAACAGCATGAGTGGAGGAGGGGAGGGGGTCTCCAACAGAAACAGCATGAGTGGGGGAGGGGAGGGGGTCTCCAACAGAAACAGCATGAGTGGGGGAGGGGAGGGGAGGGGGTCTCCAACAGAAACAGCATGAGTGGAGGAGGGGAGGGGGTCTCCAACAGAAACAGCATGAGTGGAGGAGGGGAGGGGGTCTCCAACAGAAACAGCATGAGTGGGGGAGGGGAGGGGGTCTCCAACAGAAACAGCATGAGTGGAGGAGGGGACGGGGTCTCCAACAGAAACAGCATGAGTGGGGGAGGGGAGGGGGTCTCCAACAGAAACAGCATGAGTGGGGGAGGGGAGGGGGTCTCCAACAGAAACAGCATGAGTGGGGGAGGGAAGGGGTCTCCAACAGAAACAGCATGAGTGGAGGAGGGGAGGGGAGGGGGCCAACATAAACAGCATGAGTGGAGGAGGGGAGGGGGGGGGGGGTCTCCAACAGAAACAGCATGAGTGGAGGAGGGGAGGGGGTCTCCAACAGAAACAGCATGAGTGGGGGAGGGGAGGGGGTCTCCAACAGAAACAACATGAGTGGGGGAGGGGAGGGGGGGAGGGGGTCTCCAACAGAAACAGCATGAGTGGGGGAGGGGAGGGGGTCTCCAACAGAAACAGCATGAGTGGGGGAGGGGAGGGGGTCTCCAACAGAAACAGCATGAGTGGGGGAGGGGAGGGGTCTCCAACAGAAACAGCATGAGTGGGGGAGGGGAGGGGGGGGAGGGGGTCTCCAACAGAAACAGCTTGAGTGGGGGAGGGGAGGAGGTCTCCAACAGAAACAGCATGAGTGGGGGAGGGGAGGGGGGGAGGGGGTCTCAAACAGAAACAGCATGAGTGGGGGAGGGGAGGGGGGGGAGGGGGTCTCCAACAGAAACAGCTTGAGTGGGGGAGGGGAGGGGAGGGGGTCTCCAACAGAAACAGCATGAATGGGGGAGGGGAGGGGGGTCTCCAACAGAAACAGCATGAATGGGGGAGGGGAGGGGGTCTCCAACAGAAACAGCATGAATGGGGGAGGGGAGGGGAGGGGGTCTCCAACAGAAACAGCATGAGTGGAGGAGGGGAGGGGGTCTCCAACAGAAACAGCATGAGTGGAGGAGGGGAGGGGGTCTCCAACAGAAACAGCATGAGTGGGGGAGGGGAGGGGGTCTCCAACAGAAACAGCATGAGTGGGGGAGGGGAGGGGAGGGGGTCTCCAACAGAAACAGCATGAGTGGAGGAGGGGAGGGGGTCTCCAACAGAAACAGCATGAGTGGAGGAGGGGAGGGGGTCTCCAACAGAAACAGCATGAGTGGGGGAGGGGAGGGGGTCTCCAACAGAAACAGCATGAGTGGAGGAGGGGACGGGGTCTCCAACAGAAACAGCATGAGTGGGGGAGGGGAGGGGGTCTCCAACAGAAACAGCATGAGTGGGGGAGGGGAGGGGGTCTCCAACAGAAACAACATGAGTGGGGGAGGGGAGGGGGGGAGGGGGTCTCCAACAGAAACAGCATGAGTGGGGGAGGGGAGGGGGTCTCCAACAGAAACAGCATGAGTGGGGGAGGGGAGGGGGTCTCCAACAGAAACAGCATGAGTGGGGGAGGGGAGGGGTCTCCAACAGAAACAGCATGAGTGGGGGAGGGGAGGGGGTCTCCAACAGAAACAGCATGAGTGGGGGAGGGGAGGGGTCTCCAACAGAAACAGCATGAGTGGGGGAGGGGAGGGGGGGAGGGGGGTCTCCAACAGAAACAGCTTGAGTGGGGGAGGGGAGGAGGTCTCCAACAGAAACAGCATGAGTGGGGGAGGGGAGGTGGGGAGGGGGTCTCCAACAGAAACAGCATGAGTGGGGGAGGGGAGGGGGGGAGGGGGTCTCCAACAGAAACAGCTTGAGTGGGGGAGGGGAGGGGAGGGGGTCTCCAACAGAAACAGCATGAATGGGGGAGGGGAGGGGGTCTCCAACAGAAACAGCATGAATGGGGGAGGGGAGGGGGTCTCCAACAGAAACAGCATGAATGGGGGAGGGGAGGGGGTCTCCAACAGAAACAGCATGAGTGGGGGAGGGGAGGGGGGTCTCCAACAGAAACAGCATGAGTGGGGGAGGGGAGGGGGTCTCCAACAGAAACAGCATGAGTGGGGGAGGGGAGGGGTCTCCAACAGAAACAGCATGAGTGGGGGAGGGGAGGGGGGGAGGGGGTCTCCAACAGAAACAGCTTGAGTGGGGGAGGGGAGGAGGTCTCCAACAGAAACAGCATGAGTGGGGGAGGGGAGGGGGGGAGGGGGTCTCCAACAGAAACAGCATGAGTGGGGGAGGGGAGGGGGGGAGGGGGTCTCCAACAGAAACAGCTTGAGTGGGGGAGGGGAGGGGAGGGGGTCTCCAACAGAAACAGCATGAATGGGGGAGGGGAGGGGGTCTCCAACAGAAACAGCATGAATGGGGGAGGGGAGGGGAGGGGGTCTCCAACAGAAACAGCATGAGTGGAGGAGGGGAGGGGGTCTCCAACAGAAACAGCATGAGTGGAGGAGGGGAGGGGGTCTCCAACAGAAACAGCATGAGTGGGGGAGGGGAGGGGGTCTCCAACAGAAACAGCATGAGTGGGGGAGGGGAGGGGAGGGGGTCTCCAACAGAAACAGCATGAGTGGAGGAGGGGAGGGGGTCTCCAACAGAAACAGCATGAGTGGAGGAGGGGAGGGGGTCTCCAACAGAAACAGCATGAGTGGGGGAGGGGAGGGGGTCTCCAACAGAAACAGCATGAGTGGAGGAGGGGACGGGGTCTCCAACAGAAACAGCATGAGTGGGGGAGGGGAGGGGGTCTCCAACAGAAACAGCATGAGTGGGGGAGGGGAGGGGGTCTCCAACAGAAACAACATGAGTGGGGGAGGGGAGGGGGGGAGGGGGTCTCCAACAGAAACAGCATGAGTGGGGGAGGGGAGGGGGTCTCCAACAGAAACAGCATGAGTGGGGGAGGGGAGGGGGTCTCCAACAGAAACAGCATGAGTGGGGGAGGGGAGGGGTCTCCAACAGAAACAGCATGAGTGGGGGAGGGGAGGGGGTCTCCAACAGAAACAGCATGAGTGGGGGAGGGGAGGGGTCTCCAACAGAAACAGCATGAGTGGGGGAGGGGAGGGGGGGAGGTGGTCTCCAACAGAAACAGCTTGAGTGGGGGAGGGGAGGAGGTCTCCAACAGAAACAGCATGAGTGGGGGAGGGGAGGTGGGGAGGGGGTCTCCAACAGAAACAGCATGAGTGGGGGAGGGGAGGGGGGGAGGGGGTCTCCAACAGAAACAGCTTGAGTGGGGGAGGGGAGGGGAGGGGGTCTCCAACAGAAACAGCATGAATGGGGGAGGGGAGGGGGTCTCCAACAGAAACAGCATGAATGGGGGAGGGGAGGGGGTCTCCAACAGAAACAGCATGAATGGGGGAGGGGAGGGGAGGGGGTCTCCAACAGAAACAGCATGAGTGGAGGAGGGGAGGGGGTCTCCAACAGAAACAGCATGAGTGGAGGAGGGGAGGGGGTCTCCAACAGAAACAGCATGAGTGGGGGAGGGGAGGGGGTCTCCAACAGAAACAGCATGAGTGGGGGAGGGGAGGGGAGGGGGTCTCCAACAGAAACAGCATGAGTGGAGGAGGGGAGGGGGTCTCCAACAGAAACAGCATGAGTGGAGGAGGGGAGGGGGTCTCCAACAGAAACAGCATGAGTGGGGGAGGGGAGGGGGTCTCCAACAGAAACAGCATGAGTGGAGGAGGGGACGGGGTCTCCAACAGAAACAGCATGAGTGGGGGAGGGGAGGGGGTCTCCAACAGAAACAGCATGAGTGGGGGAGGGGAGGGGGTCTCCAACAGAAACAGCATGAGTAGGGGAGGGGAGGGGGTCTCCAACAGAAACAGCATGAGTGGAGGAGGGGAGGGGAGGGGGCCAACAGAAACAGCATGAGTGGAGGAGGGGAGGGGGGGGGGGTCTCCAACAGAAACAGCATGAGTGGGGGAGGGGAGGGGAGGGGGTCTCCAACAGAAACAGCATGAGTGGAGGAGGGGAGGGGGTCTCCAACAGAAACAGCATGAGTGGAGGAGGGGAGGGGGTCTCCAACAGAAACAGCATGAGTGGGGGAGGGGAGGGGGTCTCCAACAGAAACAGCATGAGTGGAGGAGGGGACGGGGTCTCCAACAGAAACAGCATGAGTGGGGGAGGGGAGGGGGCCAACAGAAACAGCATGAGTGGAGGAGGGGAGGGGGGGGGGTCTCCAACAGAAACAGCATGAGTGGAGGAGGGGAGGGGGTCTCCAACAGAAACAGCATGAGTGGGGGAGGGGAGGGGGTCTCCAACAGAAACAGCATGAGTGGGGGAGGGGAGGGGGTCTCCAACAGAAACAGCATGAGTGGGGGAGGGGAGGGGGTCTCCAACAGAAACAACATGAGTGGGGGAGGGGAGGGGGGGAGGGGGTCTCCAACAGAAACAGCATGAGTGGGGGAGGGGAGGGGGTCTCCAACAGAAACAGCATGAGTGGAGGAGGGGAGGGGGTCTCCAACAGAAACAGCATGAGTGGAGGAGGGGAGGGGGTCTCCAACAGAAACAGCATGAGTGGGGGAGGGGAGGGGGTCTCCAACAGAAACAGCATGAGTGGGGGAGGGGAGGGGAGGGGGTCTCCAACAGAAACAGCATGAGTGGAGGAGGGGAGGGGGTCTCCAACAGAAACAGCATGAGTGGAGGAGGGGAGGGGGTCTCCAACAGAAACAGCATGAGTGGGGGGAGGGGAGGGGGTCTCCAACAGAAACAGCATGAGTGGAGGAGGGGACGGGGTCTCCAACAGAAACAGCATGAGTGGGGGAGGGGAGGGGGTCTCCAACAGAAACAGCATGAGTGGGGGAGGGGAGGGGGGCTCCAACAGAAACAGCATGAGTAGGGGAGGGGAGGGGGTCTCCAACAGAAACAGCATGAGTGGAGGAGGGGAGGGGAGGGGGCCAACAGAAACAGCATGAGTGGAGGAGGGGAGGGGAGGGGGTCTCCAACAGAAACAGCATGAGTGGAGGAGGGGACGGGGTCTCCAACAGAAACAGCATGAGTGGGGGAGGGGAGGGGGTCTCCAACAGAAACAGCATGAGTGGGGGAGGGGAGGGGGTCTCCAACAGAAACAGCATGAGTAGGGGAGGGGAGGGGAGGGGGTCTCCAACAGAAACAGCATGAGTGGAGGAGGGGAGGGGAGGGGGCCAACAGAAACAGCATGAGTGGAGGAGGGGAGGGGGGGGGGGTCTCCAACAGAAACAGCATGAGTGGAGGAGGGGAGGGGGTCTCCAACAGAAACAGCATGAGTGGGGGAGGGGAGGGGGTCTCCAACAGAAACAGCATGAGTGGAGGAGGGGACGGGGTCTCCAACAGAAACAGCATGAGTGGGGGAGGGGAGGGGGTCTCCAACAGAAACAGCATGAGTGGGGGGAGGGGAGGGGGTCTCCAACAGAAACAGCATGAGTGGGGGAGGGGAGGGGGTCTCCAACAGAAACAGCATGAGTGGAGGAGGGGAGGGGAGGGGGCCAACAGAAACAGCATGAGTGGGGAGGGGAGGGGGGGGGGTCTCCAACAGAAACAGCATGAGTGGGGGAGGGGAGGGGGTCTCCAACAGAAACAGCATGAGTGGGGGAGGGGAGGGAGGGGGTCTCCAACAGAAACAGCATGAGTGGGGGAGGGGAGGGGGTCTCCAACAGAAACAGCATGAGTGGGGGAGGGGAGGGAGGGGGTCTCCAACATTCTTTATTGTACACAGGAGGGAGTCTGACACTGGAAAAACATTCACCTCAGTATTCCCTATATAGTGCACTACTTTAGACCAGAACCCTATTCCCTATATAGTGCACTACTTTAGGACAGATCCCTATGTGTGGTGAGGAGAATCTCCCTGTCATTAAAGTGGAGGTGAATAAATGTAGTGTTTATTCTGTCACAACATGCATTGATGACTTAATGTTCCCCAAACTGAAGCCTGAACTAATTCATTTAGAAACGCTTTAATGACACATCCTGGATATTGTGCTTCTAACTTTTCTCTTTCCTCACAGCTTTGTTTTGATTTTCACTGTTTTTCTCACACAACA